>NC_043716.1:238757-295311 GCF_006229205.1 Suricata suricatta
ACAACAACACGTATTTGGGAACAATGCTGGGAGTGTCTGGCCACAGCCAACTCCCCCCAGACGTAAGATTCCTCCTAAGACTGTAAAAGACCCCTCCTGCTCCCCCTCAGCTTCCGCTCAGGAATACGACAAAAGACCTAAGTGTGACCACTGACCACACCTCATACAATGGAAACACAGCACCCGGAGCGATGCGGCCGACGAGGGCGGCCCGAGGAGGAAGACAAGCGGGAAGGGAAGCAGAGTCTTATAAAACCTGGACCCGCGCGGCCGCCGGGGGTGCTCTCCCTCACATGGCCCTCTCTGCAAGACGGCTTTCCTACCGTTCTTCCCTTCGAATCGTATACTCTAATAAACTTTTAACCTGCTGCTTAAAACCAGCAACAACAATAGTTCAATATTAGTTAAAAAAAACATTAAAAATTAGTAAGTTTAAGTTAGCCTGCAAACATTCAGAGCAGAAAATAAGACTGCGATCTTTGACTCTAAAATACAGGACAGAAGGGGCGCCTGGGGGGCTCTGTGGGTAGGTGTCAGACTTCAGCTCCGGTCATGGTCTTGCAGTTCGTGGGTTCGAGCCTCACATCACACTCTGGGCTGACAGCTCTGAGCCTGGAGCCTGCTTCAGATTCTGTGTCTCCCTCTCTCTGCCCTTCCCCTGCTCACACCGTCTCTCTTTCAAAAACAAGTAAACATTTAAAAAAATCTTAAAATGTAGGACATAAATATTTAAGAAATCCCATCTCTTTCTATAGCTCTTTTTGATACCACTACATTCTGCGGCCTACCTTTACATCTGTCAATAATGAGTAACTAAAAGTGATTAACTGTAAGAATCACTTCATAAAGTGGGAAAAGGTAAACACTGGTTCATTTTAGGGTCAAAACACCTTGGTTCTGACCAGCATTCTGGTGAGACCCCACTGAAGAGTCACCACAACTGAAGATCTTGGAAGTCCTCTCCTACCCGAAGACACTGAGGTGCAAACTGTGCTCTGGAAGAAAATCTCCGAGATCAATACTAGACTTCAATGGATGAAGTGCTAAGGATGATGAAGCCTAACGTGTGAAAGTACTGTGCTCCCCTCGGGGGCGGGACACAGTCAGCACCAGAGAAGGGAAGAGGGAGGAACATTTCAATCAAGAATTGTCTTCTTTCCCCTACCCTGCCAAAATTAATCCAATATGAGAAACAAGTAAAAAATACATTACTTATATACAGGCTTACCTTAAAAGTACCTTTCTGTAATAAAATTTATTGTCAATATGAAGAACATCTAAATTTCAAAACTATTCTATATTGAAGAAAGCAGAAGGCGTTAAGACACTAGAGTTTCCAGCAGTACACAGAATCCTGCACCTGATCATTTAATACAAACGAGGCCCCCTAGCCACGGCCACTCCGTCTGCCCGAAGTAACCGCAGTTTGCCCAGTCTCCCTTCGCGCTGCCGAAGGGAGCTGCGTAGTACTTACTAAAGCGTGTCAGGGGGGCCGATGATGAGGACTTCCCATCGGTAAAGGTCATTGTCATCTATTAAACCTGCTGAAAAGCCTTCCACTGGATTTTTGTTGAGTTCTGTGGGGGGAGAAAAAAAAACTGATCAAACTTTTAAACACATAATTTTCACCCAACAGATCAATTACAGAACATGAATATCATGTTATAAATTCTAATCTGTTCAACAGATACGCCTGGATCCGTTAGCAAAATGCTACGTGACGGCTAAACGTTCCCATTTCTGTGGCAGAAGGAAGCCAGCGGGGAAGCAACGTGTCCACCTGGCCCCCCTCCTCAGCACGCAGGTCCACCCTGGACCCCGGCGGGGCCTCACCACCGAGCTGACCCCGCGGTGGCAGCCGGGACTTGGTGACACAGACGTGCAGGCCCGTCCCTCGCCGATGGCGCAGAGGGAAGCCACGCGGTACTTCCGGTCAGCCTTACACTGTGGGCTTCAGGGTCCACTTCTAGAAGCACCGACAGAGGCCCTCCCCACCTTCTCGTGGGGTGTCCTGAGCTTCAGCAACCCTCACGCACGCCGCCATCTGTGAGTACCTGACAAGCCCTCTGGAACCTCGGGAAGGCACCTCTACGCGGGGCTCCTGGGCTCCACGCGTCCTGCTTATGTGACGCCCCCTTTGGCAGCCACAACGCTGGGCACACGCGGTGGTCTAAGAATAGAAACTGGGGCCTACGGCGATGGCAGAGGCGTCCCGAGATCTTTCTCTTCCAGAGAGAGTGCTCTGGCATGGACAGAGGATGACAGAAGAAAAGGACTGGGCGGGTCAGGGGCCCCAGGTCAACCAGGGAGCTTCGGGGACCAGGTGAGAAGGAATGCAGGGTCCGATGGTTCCTGGAGACACAGGGCTTAATTAATAATGACCTACTGATGGCGCATATCACGTATGAATGTTTAACACTTTAACGAGGTAGAGCCGGCATTCGGCAGGATTGCACACACGCAAATCACAAAGTCTGACACCCACGGACGCACCGACACGCCTATGAAGTAGGCAACACAGCCTTGGCAGCAAACACACACAGACACTGTCTGCAGAGAGCGTGGATGGGCTCGGGGAAGTGGGAGCCACGCCCTCAGGGGGGGGGGGGGCGAACATGTGTCCTGCCATCAGACTCAGAGAGGTCAGCCTGATGGTAAAAGAAAGTGTAATACAACCAGAATGCACTACACAAGACTGCACAGAGTGTCGGTAACGGAGAAGACCTCAAATTTTGAAGGAATAAGGAGGTGGCGTTATTTGAACACCCCAACATGCCAGGGAAACACAGTGCCAAGAGTCAAACGTTATTTAAATATGAATGGGGGCAGCTGGGTGGCTCGATAGATTGTCAGCATCCAACTCTTTTTTATTTTTTTACATTTATTCACTTTTGGAGGGGGGGGAGGGAGTGTGAGTGGGGGAGGGGCAAAGAGAGAGGGAGGGAGACATGGAATGCCGCACACAGCCCGATGCGGGACTCAACCCACGAGTGGTGAGATCGCGACCTGAGCCAAGTCAGACGCTTCACCAACTGAGCCACCCAGACGCCTCATCAAACATCCAACTCTTGATCTCAACTCAGATCTTAATCTCGGGGTCATGAGTACACGCCCGGCGCTGGGCTCCATGCAGGGCAGGGGGCCGGGGGGTAGTGCGCCCGGGTGGCTCAGTTGGTTGGGCGCCTGACTCTTGATTTCGGCTCAGGCCACGATCCCAGGGGTCATGGAACGGAGTCTCGACTTGGACTCTGCGCTGAGCGTAAAGCCTCAAGATTCTCTCTCTGTCTGCGCCTTCCCCGCACTCGTGAGCTCGTCACTCTTGCTCTGCCTTCTCTCAAAATTCGAAGATTTTTTATGAGCCTAAATTTTTGCCTAAAAGTCAGAGTAGACTTACCTAAGGTTTTAAACTGTAATGTATGTTTACTTTTAAATAGCTATTTTAAGACATTTTTTAAAAAGATATTGAAAATGGAAAGACGTGAAGACAGGAACTGCGTTTCATTTCTGCACGTGAGCACTCCCTGAGCACCCACACCGCTGCCAACATGCTGCGCGAGTGCCCACCGCCGCGCCTCACAGGCAGCAGGCACCGGCGGGGGAGCAGCCGGCTCGGCGCCAGGGCTCGGCGGCAGGGGGAGCACCCCTGGCAGCTCCTGCTACGCCCCTCTGGGCCCTCAGACACGGCCTGCCAGCATCAGGAAGCTGTGTTAATTTGAAGGGTGAGCGAAAGAAACGAATGATAGGTTTCTTTTGAAAAACCTATGGCAGTAAGTTATGTTCTTTTTTTAATTCTTAGTCAAAGAGAGAGACGTGGGTGTTATCAGAATATTGTTGATAACTTATGTCATAAGACTGATATCACCCACAGGTGAGGCCAAGTGTGAGCCCTACACAGGATATAACTCAATACCACTATTTTGAGGATTTTAAAAGGGGGGAGGGTGGCTCAGTGGGTTAAGCATCTGACCTTGGCTTACGTCACAAGCTCATGGTTCATGGGTTCAAGCCCCACGTCAGACTCTGCTGACAGCTCAAAACCTGGAGCCTCCTTCTGATTCTATGACCCTTTCTCTCTCTCTCTCTGTGCCCCTCCCCATATAGTGTTGTATCTTTCAAAAATGAATAAATGTTAAAAAAAATTTTCTTTAAAGGAGGCCACAAAAGTGACTAAGAAGGGGAAGACAGAGAAGTAGGAAGAAATTCAAGAAAGAGCTTTATTAAAGAAGCCAAAGGAGAAAGTTGCCCAAAATAATAAGCACACACTGCACAGGACATAGGAGGTCTAACATCGGGGCGCCCGGGGGACTCAGTCTGTCAGGCGTCCGGCTTCGGCTCATGGATTCAAGCCCCGCGTCAAGCTCTGTGCTGACAGCTCAGAGCCTGGAACCTGCTTGGGATTCTGTGTCTCCCTGTCTCTGCTCCATCCCTCCCCCCCACCCCCCTGCCAACTCACACTGTCTGCCTGCCTCTCTCTCTCTCAAAAATAAATATTATAAAAACTAAAACTAAACTAAACTAAACACACTGGGTTCAGTAAAAAGGCCAGGGAGGCCTCAGCCATAGCCAGTCTCAGCGTGACGGTAACGTGCGGGCCAGGCCAGCAACCCTGGGTTGACAAAAAGGAGGGGAACGAGACAAACAAGTGGAAATTTCCTGTGGAAGTCTACACGTCTGTGGACGGACAAGGGCGGCAGCCACGCACGGACAATCCCAGCAAGTTCTGCAATGGGAAAGGCCCAGAAAGCCGGCTCTCCATCCCACCCACAGTTCAATGTGGACAGGGACACTTCACACGACGTCGCGTCCAGATGGACCACAAGACATAAATAACCAATAAAAAAACTTAAAGAAAATACAGAACTTTGTTACATAATCCGGGGTTGGAGGTGGCCTCCCTGAGCCACCTCCAACAGCCAAAAACCTCAACAGTCAAATTATACTGCAGATAAATATTTTAATTCCAGCACAAGAAAGCTTCAGCACATGGGCGGGAACCGGCAGGAGAGAGGGAGCGCACGACAGCCAGCCACGGCTCCGACCACAGCGCTCCGACGGCCACGAGTGCGCGCCCGGGGCCCCGCCCGGGGCCCCACGTGTCCCCGACAATCTCGACAGCACAGACATGGAGATCCATCCTTCTGAGTGTTACCCAGACACAGGCTGACTTCCAAAGAGCTCTGTTTCCCACAAATCATGATGTGAAAGCAACATTTTAAAGTTCTAATAAAACAGGTAAACTAATAATTCGTATGTGAAATCAGGACTAGTTGTCCTTCTGTTTTTCCTTTCGGAAGGAGAGTGAGAGGAGTAGTTGGGAGGGGCCCAGAAGGGGCTTCAGGGCTCCTGGTCATGGCATCCGTACAAACTACCGATGTACTTTTCTATGTGTGTGTTGTGCTTCAACTTGTAAAACTCAGCAGGTCCTGGAGTGTCCCCTCCTTGTGAAATGCGAGTCACGTACACCGGCAGTGAACCTGAAATCGCTGTGGGGCAGGGTGGTCTACACAACATGAACACAAAGCAAACCAAGGGCAAGGAAACGCCTTGGGGGCAGGGACTTGGACAGGCAGAAGTGTGGGAAACAAAGCAAGAGCAGACTTTCACGATACAGTTGCTATTCAAGGGCCCGACTAAGGGAGACTGCAGAGAGCGTGTGAAAAATAAAAGCTCGAGGGGCACCTGGCGGCTCAGTCAGTTAAGCGTCTGACTCTTGATCTTAACTCAGGTCAGATCTCAGGGTTCGTGATATCAAGCCCCGCCCTGGGCTCTATATTGACAGCGTGGGGCCTGCTTGGGATTCTCTCTCTGCCTGTCTCTCAAAATAAAATAAAGAAATACTAAAATAAAAATAAAAGTACAAACACTATAGTCCTGAATTCAAATCGCAAGTTTCAGTATTAATTCATGATACGGATTTAAAAATTGAGTTCTCAGCGTCACTCATCATCAGGAAAATACAAACCAAAACCACACTGAGATACCACCTCATGTTGGTCAGAGTGGCTAAATCATATCAGGCCTACAGCTGCTGGCGAGGGTGTGGAGAGATGGGCGTCCTCCTGCACTGCTGGTGGGAATGCAAACTGGTGCAGCCGCTCTGGGAAACAGTGTGGAGTTTCCTCAGAAACTATCCGTGGAACTCCCCTATGACCCAGCAATAGCACTGCTGGGATCTACCCAAGGGAGACAGAAGTGCTGATGCATAGGGGCACATGTACCCCAATGTTCATAGCGGCACTGTCAACAATAGCCAAATCAGGGAAAGAGCCTAAATGTCCATCACCTGATGAGTGGATCAAGAAGATGTAGTTACACACACACACGCACACACACACACACACACACAATGGAGTACTACATGGCAATGAGAAAGAATGAAATCTGGCCATTTGTAGGAAAGTGGATGGACCTCGAGGGTGTCCTGCTAAGTGAAATAAGCCAGGCAGAGAAGGACATATACCATATGTTTGCAGTCGTAAGTACAAGAGGAACTTAACAGAGTACCTTGGGGGAGGGGAAGGGAAAAAATAGTTGGGGAGAGGGAGGGAGGCAAACCATGAGACTTGAATACTGAGAACAACCGAGGGTTGATGGGGGAGGGGGCAAGGAGAGGGGGTGATGGGCATGGGGGAGGGCGCTTGTCGGGATGAGCACTGGGTGTTACATGGAAACCAACTTGACAATAAACTATAAAAGAAAAAATATATAACAATTTTTAAGTGGAAAACAATTTTAAACTTTAAGAATAAAATTTGAGAAAACATTGGGGAAAAAATTGAGTTATGTCCACTGAAAAGGTCTAGAAAAAATGACCAACCCCGTAGAAATGTGCATCCCTAATTAGCGCAGGATACAGCTTCGAACAGGATGCACCACTGAAAGGGGCAGGAATCTTCAGAGAAACGGCGGAGTTCGAGCCTGGGGCAGGACACGTTCTAGGTTCACCTCAGACACGCTAAGTAAAAAGGAAGCTGTCAAGGAGCGCCCCGGCGGCTCAGTCGGGTGAGCGTCCAACTTCCGTTCAGGTCATGATCGCACGGTTCATGGGTTCGAGTCCCACACAGGGCTCTGTGCTGACAGCTCAGAGACTGCAGCTGCTTCAGATTCTGTGTCTCCTTCTCTCTCTGCCCCTCCCCCACTAGTGGTCTGTCTCTTTGTCTCAAAAATAAATTTTAAAATTTGTTTAAAAATTTTTTTTCAATAAAAACTAAAATCTTAAAAAAATATATGAACAGGGGCGCCTGGGTGGCTCAGGTGGTTGAGCGTCCGACTTAGGCTCAGGTCATGATTCGCAGTTTGACAGTTCGAGCCCCGCGTCAGGCTCTGTGCTGACAGCTCAGAGCCTGGAGCCTGCTTCCGATGCTGTGTCTCCCTCTCTCTCTGACCCTCCCCTGCTCACGCTGTCTCTCTCTCAAAAATAAAACAATTAAAATATATATATATAAACAACAGTAGTGACATACATCTTCTTATTATTCCTGACTTTTAAATATTCATGTAATTAGTGCTGACTTTCAACAACCATTACTTACCCATTAAAGCATTTTCATTCTTTTCCTACAGTTGAGTTGTTTCTTTGTTGCTGTTTGGTTTGTCTTTAAAACATGCAGAATACGGGACGCCTGGGCAGCGCAGGCGGTTAAGTGTCTGACTCTCGATTTCGGCCGCAGATCTGTCTCACAGTCCACGAGATCGGGCCGGCCTCGGGCGCCGTGCTGTCCCCTGGAGACTGCTCGCGATTCTCTGTCCCCGCTCCCTGCCCCTCCCCACGTGCATACATGTTCGCTCTCCAAATAAACATTAAAAAAACTTTAACGTAAAGAATGGAAGCAGGGTTTTTTCATATGTCTTCTGCCACACGTGTGTCTTCCCGCCGACCCACACTCACACGGGGGCCCAGGCCTGGCGGGGACACGCCACATCACGGAGCATCCCTGAGGGGAGTCCCTGTGGTCACTTACTATCCTGCAAGGTTCGACCTGGGAAACCTCACGAGGAGGCCAGCATCTGTCTAGGACTGGTCCGCGGCGCTCCTTCTCTTCTTTAATGAACGTGCTCATCTGAGTAGAGCTGCCGCGCAGTGTCCCCGTCCGCTCCAGGCGCGGCCCAGCGGCTCGGCACCGCTCCCGACGTGATCCCGACGTGACGCCGTGCTCACGAGTGTGGCTCCGGCCCTCACCGGCTGTCTCCCCTACGCTGGGCCTTCGTTTCCGAGGCTCATTCACTCTCTGACCCGAAGCCCGTATGTCCCGCCCCTCGGCCATTCTGCCCGGCCCCTCCCCCCGCAGTCCAGAGTGTTTCTGTGCTGTCAGATTTTGCTATCAGGGTCATTAATGGGCTCAAAATGAAACAGAAAGCTTTACAACCTTTATGACGGGATAGTTAAAGTGAGAGTAGCAGCAGAATAAACAGGTCAATATAACAAGCTAGACCAAAACAGGCTCCCTGGAAACGTACAGCGCTGTCCACGGGGGAGCGAGGAAGAAGTTCAAAACTTACATCATAATGTACATTTATGCATAATACAAACTTTACTAAAATAATTTAGCTTTGATTTTTTGTTTTTTATTCTCTAGTTGGACTAAGCAAGACCTGAAACGCAAAAGTCATACAAGTCAGAATGACAGCTTTGTCTCCCAAGAAATGAACAACAGAAAAGTCACTGGGGCGCCTGGGTGGTTAAGCCTCCAACTCGTGATTCTGGCTCAGGTCATGGTCTCTCAGCTCAGGAGTTCGAGCCCGGCGAAGAACTCTGCACTGACAGGCAGAGCCTGTTCGGGTCTCTGTCTGTCTGTCTGTCTGTCTGTCTCTCTCTCTCTCTCTGCCTCCCTCATTCTGTCAAAATAAATAAATAAGAAAAAATTACTAAGGACACCCTGCTGGTTCAGTTGGTAATTATAAGATTTTTTTTAATGTTTAATTTTGAGAAAAACAGAGACAGAGCATGAGCCAGAGAGGGGCAGAGAGAGAGGGAGACACAGAATCCGAAGCAGGCTAAAGGCTCCGAGCTGTCAGCACAGAACCCGAAGCGGGACTCGAACCCACAAACCACGAGATCATGACCTGAGCCGAAGTCAGACACCCAAGTGACTGAGCCACCCAGGCGCCCGAAGCAGATTGTAAGATTCTTACTCCAAAAAAAATAAATAAATAAATAAATTTTTTTAAAACTAACAGAAGACCGAGTTGTAATGTGCTTTTGGTACATATTATAAATACCCCCAAAAAGGGCAGTAACAAAGTGAAAACTAGGGCGGTGACACAGGATAGGACGCCACCTCACAAGTGCACACCCCACACAGTGCTGGCTCTCGGAGCCACCGCTACTCCCCCTAGCTAGCCCCGGCCCACTGCGGCCGAAGAGCATGGGCGCGGCCAGGCCGCACCTCGTCCAGCAAGGAGAGGAGAGGGTCCCTGGTGGAAACAACCGTGATGTCCGGCTGTTAGTTCACTGCCCGGCGCACGTCCCCATCATACCCGAACCCCTCTTCAAACCTCCCCCTGGGGTGGCTCTCATCACGATTTACTTTATTGGGGTGTGTTCTTCGCGTGCACGATCATCATATTAGCAGGAGGAGAGGACCCCTCCCCCCCCCGGAAACCACCAGAAATGGAGTGGGCGCAACACACCCTTTACTGAAAGGCCGGTCACACATCACGGCCATCTCCACACTGGGCAAAAGTGGCTTCTAAAAAAAGCAGGATGTCCTTGAAAATGCAGGCGAGCTTGAGCAGAGGCCCAGAGGAGCGCCGACCATCAAACAAAGCCCTGGCTGGTAAGGTGCGTGGAGAGAGCCGAGACCAGAGGCTGACCGTGACCACGCCCTCCCTCGACCACACTGAGACCCTCTCTACGCAAGACAGAGGCGTGGCCGCTGCTCTTCGGAAAAGGAAAGCGAGACCTTGGACGACAGCCGCAGAAGCAGAGTCAGCCCGGACGCCTGCGGGCCCCGTGCGGACACACCACGGGCACTCAGGGACTCCACGGAGGTGAGGGTGAGAACGGGGAGCAGGACTCCACAGAGACGCTGCAGAGCCTGCCCCGGGGCGCCGTTCGCGGACGGTGCGAGAACACGTAAGCCAAGCATCACCCACAGCACACGTTCTAGTGAACTGTAGAAAACGATTGCTAACTACGGTAATAGGCAGAAGCAAATCTGTAATCTCAAAAGTAGGCTTTTTGGAAAGCAAAGCCATCTTGCCTGTTCATTCCCGAAGACCAGGGTCAGGCTAACGGTGCTTCTACACAGAAAAGCTGCAGAGAGGCCACCGCGAAGCCTCTGTTGATGTGCTCTGAAAATATAATACTTATGAAAATGTTGCAAAATGTTTTTTCTATACACACTTTTTAAATGTATTTTGGGAGGGAATGGAGGGATACTTTTAAAAAGCATGTTTATGTTTTTATGACCAGAAAAGAAAACTGCTCTCATGGCAGGAGGGGTACTGTGCCCTTCCTTTCTCAATCTTCCCGTTTCCTGAAACAATCACGCAGGCTCAGGACCCACTCTTTGGCCGTCCCTTCCACGTAGGATGAGTCACTCAACGTAAACAAAGACCACTAGTCACCTGGGTGGACTTTCCTTCCTCCCCCACGGCCTCCAGCAGCTCTCTACTTCCGGCATTGCTACCACTGACATCACTGGCCTAGGTTAATCCTGAAGTACAATAAAACCATCCCACTGTTCCCCACCGATTCTGAAAGTTGTCTTCTGCATTTACTAGAAAGAAGTTGGGGGGTTTTTTAAAATGTTTTTTATTTATTTTTGAGAGACAGAGAGAGACAGCGCGAACAGGGGAGGGTCAGAGAGAGAGGGAGACACAGAATCCAAAGACAGGCTCCAGGCTTTGAGCTGTCAGCACAAAGCCCGACACGGGGCTCGAACCCACGAACGTGAGATCATGACCTGAGCCAAAGCCAGACGCTCAACCGACTGAGCCCCTCCGGCGCTCCTAGAAGGATGTGTTTTGAGGATGGTGTTTATTATACTCAAATAGTACCTTCCTTATGAGGGAAGGCCTTCAATGGGGCACCCGGGTGGCTCAGTGGGTTAAGCATGCAGAATGTGTGAGACACAGAAGAGGAGACACTGTGTGATTCTTACACTGGGTACTGAGCACTCAAACTCACAGAGACGGGAGAGGAGGGAGTGGGGAACACTGTTTAATGGGTGCAGAATTTCAGTCTGGGAGGATGAGAAAGTTCTGGATAGAGACCACGGTGATGGTCTCCAGTGTGAGGGTATCTGTCGCCAGTGATCGATTCGCCTGTGGCTCCCACGACACTCTGTCACATGTATTTCATCACAACACAAAAGCCGCACATACAAATCAGAGAGACGTGGACCCTGTCAGTGGGGGTCCAGCATCTTCCCACCTCCCAGCGTGACGGGTGCTCAAGTGCAGACCGCAGGCACCGCTGCCCCCGCGCACGTCGGTCAGCCAGGCGGGACACGCCGTCCCTCCGCAAGCACTCGGCGGCCAGTCCAGCCACACACCCACGAGACAGGTGGCACCCTGCCTTGGTGTGCGTGACCTGGGACACACATCTGCCCGTCTCTTCCCACACGGGGCCGCGTTCTCCTTCATTTCCCGTAGGTGCAAGGTCCACGGGCGTCCTGCCAGGCCCACGGGAGCCAGTCCTCACTGTCAAAGACCCAGAGGCCGGGAACAACCCGGCGTGCCTGCCTAGGTTTAGCAGAGATACCAACCCCCACGGCGAGGGCCTGCAGCGTACCGAGTGGGAAGTCACAGCCCAGACTAGAGGAAAAATTAACGGCCAGTCTGGTTCCCCCCGCTGGGACCACGACGTGAGGAAGAGCCAGTGTGGCTAAAAAAAAAATTAGAAATACTTTTCAAAAACTTTTTAAATGAATGTCCAAGCTGCAATTCCTTTACGCTCTTCAGAATACGGACAGAGTAGTATTTTGCAAAAGGAGCTTAGAACCTCATGCATACCAAAAGCTCTTGCTCTTGCCGGGGGTTCAATGGGTGCAATAAATGCCAAATGTATTAACAAATATTTCAGTAAAGCTAAGATTCTGGTCTGAAGCCACGGCCATGTGTCCTGACTACAGAGAGCGGGAAGGTGGCGGCACAGCACGGACGAGCACTGCTCGGCCTCCAGGGCCGCCGCAGGACGCGCCAGGGACCCGTGAGGCTGGAACTGTCTGTGCAGCTGCTGCAACACGCAGGGAGCCGGCCCGGACTGCCGCAAAGACGTCTGAGCGGGAGACAGGCGGCCGCCCCTGGACGGGCTCCCGTGCTGCACCGCCAGGGACAATGAGGACAGCAGCACAGCCGACGGGACATGCTCACTGAGGAGGGTGACGCACATGTGAGGACAAGATAGGTCAACAGATGCATTTCAGGATGGCTGGGGGGGCAGGTGGGGGGCTCATCGACCAAGCGCCTGACTCCGGACTTCAGCTCAGGTCATGATCCTGTGGTTCAGGAGTTCGAGCCCTGAGTCAGGCTCTGCACTGACAGCATGGAGCCTCTTGGGATTCTCTCCCCAACTCTCTCTGCCCCTCCCACTGCTCACGCTCTGTCTCTCTCAAAATAAACAAAATTTTTTTTAAGTTTATAACAAAAAAAAGTTGTAGAAAAAAATATACCCAAACCACAAGTATCGAGTTAAAGTGAAATCTCACTCTGTAACTAATCGGCATCTCAGAAATAGGAATCTACTTGTGTAAGTTAAAGATTTTAATACACTGACAACTCAAGACACCTTTATAGTGGTTAAGGATTCAACCACAAAAAACAAGGATCTCTTCAAAATAACACTGATATGTACACCCTGCAGTCAATTCAAAAAGCCACTCCTCTCTCCGCGGTCTTCCCTTGTTTACTGTGCTGCCTGGCCCGCTGCCAGGGAGACTTTTAAACCATTTCTATAACCTACTGCTCCTTATAAATAGCTTAAAATGTCAGGAAAGTTCTCTTAGTCTAAAATTAAATAATTTTCCCCCAGAAGGACTAAACTACCACCAGAAGTTCCTAATGGAATTACAGCAAAGGGTGACAAATTCTCTGGTGACACTCCATGACTCGTCAGAGAAAGCTTCAGTATCATGCTCTTTGAGTGGAAGACTAGCCAGGTTACCCAGAGTGCCGAGCGACTAGTCCTCCTAAATCCTCAGCTGTCTAAAAAGCTTTGCTTGCGTGTTAGGAAGTACTTTCATGAAGGCCAAATGTCCGTCAACAGACGGGTGGATCAGGAAGACGTGGGGTCTACACACTATCGAGAATTACTTGGCGATAAATGAAACCTTGCCATTTGCAACAAGGGGGAATGGAACTAGAGTGTGTTAGGCGAAGTGAAATTAATCAGAGGAAAACAAATACGTGACTTCACTCATATGTGGAATTTAAGATACAAAGCAAATGAACAGAAGGGAAGTATCGATACTATAAAAACAGGGAGGGAAACAAAACATAAGAGACTCTTAAATACGGAGAACCCGAGGGTTGCTTGGAGGGGCTGGGGGTGGGGAGACGGGCTAACCGGGCAGGGGCACTGAGAGGGAACGTGTTGGGATGACCCTGGGTGTCCTGTGTGGGGGATGAATCCATGGAGTCTTCTCTTGAAAACATTATCGCACTACATGCCAACCAACGTGGATGTAAATTAAAAAAAATTAAAAACAGAAAAATAAAGTACTTTCATGGAAGCATCTAATAATTTAACACCTGTGCAGTACAAGGCAAAGCAGAAGCAAACTAAAATTAAATTCGCATGATGGATTTTTCTCAACGCAAGCCACCAAAGGCCAGCCATGTTTAAAGACACTGCTGTCAAGTTTCTCCCCCATCCCTCATTTCAAAGCCACCTTCAAGTTTTCCATAGTCTTCTCTGATCTTACAAACAGGAAACACTCTAAGTGGAAAGATGAAAACTGGACAAGCAAAAAAAAAATGTCCAGGTCAAAATGGCCCAAAAAAGTTAAAAGACAAGTAACTGCTCTCACAAACCTTTAAAACAACCAACACACATCCACACAGAATTCAAAACTGTCTAGAAGAGTCCCAACTTTCTTGGGAATTTTTAAAATAAAATTTCTTCTCACCTGGCAGAATCAAACATTTTCAGAAGTCCCTCACAAGCAATAAGAATAAGAACACAGCAAAAAGCAGCATTTTAATGCAACGGAACGTAAAACACCACCACCTTCCTAGGAGGGAACCGGAGACAGAAGCGTCCAGCTGCGCCGTCAGTGAGGCGCGGCGTCCCTGACGCTTACACGGACAGCACGTCTCCAAATTCTCATCAGCAGGGAAAAACAAAACAAAACAAGTACACAATTTTTTTTCTTTTTTCTTGTCATCCTGTAAAGTGATGGAGGTTCACGGTGTGTGTAAGTCATGACACTGCCCACCTTAAACTCTTACCAGGTCAGGTGCACCTCAGTAAAACAGAAAAGAAAAACTGAACCTCAAAAAATATTTATCTTCTCTGATGCAGCGAGGAATACTCCTATTTATCCTAAGAGAAGCAATCTAACATAACATGTAAATATTGTTCATAAAAATCCAGAGAACCATTAGCTATATAATTTAAATAATTTATAATTATTTATAATTTAAAAACTGTAAAAGTCAAATTTGGGGGACTATTATGGTACCAGAATATGGAAAATCGGTATGCAACTTTTTAAAGTATTTTAATGACACAAGAAATGTTTAGAGGGGCGCCTGGGTGGCTCAGTCGGTTAAGCCTCCGACTTCGGCTCAGGTCAGATCTCACGTTCGTGGGTTCGACCCCGCATCAGGCTGTGTGCTGACAGCTAGCTCAAAGCCTGGAGCCTGTTTCGGATTCTGTGTCTCCTTCTTTCTCTGCCCCTCCCCCTCTCATGCTCTGTCTCTCTCTGTATCAAAAATAAATAAAACACTAAAAAAAAAAATGTTTAGAATTTGTTTTAAAAAGGTAAAATATTGTAAATCTCTCTTAAAAAAGCACACACTGCACATATTTAAAAACAACAACAAGCTGTGGTCAACCTCCAATCTATCTTCCAGTTCACGGCACCAGTGTGATTCTACATGTTCACTTCCTCTCCTTCCTAATCATTAAATTTATCAAAACAAGTTTTAAAATAACCATTTAAGTAAAAATATTTTGTTTAAAGACAAGGTCGGGGCTCCTGGGTGGCTCAGCTGGTTGGGTGTCCAACTCTTGGTTCCGGCTCAGGTGGCGACCTCATGGTTCGCGGGCTCTCCCCTCTCCCCCCTCCCCCGCCCAAGCAGGCCGCGAGCGCTCTCTCAAAATGAATAAACATTAAAAAAAACAAAGACAGGTTGTCCATGGCTCTGAAAGATGAAAAATGGACGGCAGGGGTGAAGCGGCCAGGCAGAGGGCAGGGGCCAGCGCAGAGGAGCTGCAGGGAGGAAGAGGAGGGGGAGAGGAGGAGGGGGAGAGGAGGAGGGGAGGGGCGGAGGAGGAAGGAGGCAGAAGAGGAGCAGGGGACGGGGTGAGGGCCAGCCCCGAGGGTCTGCGAGGAAGGTCAGCAGTGAGCACGTCCGGCACAGCAGTGAGTCCACAGAGGGGGCCTGAAGTGAGTCAACGACAAATAAGCCCCGTAAGCGTATCATTTAGAAACACGGGGCCCCAAGAAACTTGCACCAAAAAGATTTTTTAAAAGTAGCTGTTTCTAAGGCGGCTGAGCGGCTCAGCTGGGTAAGCATCTGGCTTCAGCTCAGTCATCATCTCACGGTTCAGCTCCTGAGTTCAGGCCCCACACCGGGCTCTCTTCCGTCAGCACGGAGCTGGCTTTGGGTCCTCTGTACCCCTCTCTACCCTCCTCTGATGGCGCTCTTTCTCTCTCTCTCTCTCTCCCCCAAAATAAACAAACATTAAGGGGGGGTCTGGGGGGCTCAGTCAGTTGAGCCTCTTGCTTTCAGCTTAAGTCACTGATCCCATGGTTTGCGGGCTTGAGTCTCCCATCAGGTCTGCACTGTTGGCACAGAGCCTGCTTGCAATTCTCTCCACCCCCCTCTGCCGTCTCTCTCACTCACTCTCCCTCTCTCAAAACATGTAAGGCAAGTTTGTAAAAAAGTATTTTTTAAGGAGCTGCCTCTGGTGGGTAAGACTCTTCACTACTAGGCCTTTGTAGACCGCATAGGTAATTATTTTGTAGGCTAAGTGTGCATATAATACTGGTTTCTGTTCTTTTACATTTTCACGCTTTATTCACTTTCCTTAAAGATACACGCCCTACGGGTTTCATGTGCGCCCCCCCACCCCCGGCGCAGGCCCGGGGTGGTGCAGCACAGGCCGAAGGACCCTGGCAGCATCTGCTTGCCTGACACAAAGCAAAACTAAAACCGGGTGCTGCTGGTGCCGCCTTCATCCCGGTCCTGGAGCGCGCCTGCCCGCGGAGGGCGCCGTGTGAACCCGTCTGGGGTCTGTCCTCGCAGGGGAGTCCAGACCGAGTCCCCACGCAGGCCTGCGCCTCCCGTCTCTCGGCGAGGGGCCCTTCCAGCGCCGCCTCCCGCCTCGCCCTCCCCGCCCTCCCGGTGCTGCGTGGACCGCACCGTTCACCTCCTCACCTGACCCAGTGCTCTACTGTCACCCAATTTAAATGACGACCCCCACTTGCTAACAACTCCCTATCTTGTCCCCTTCCCGCCTTACGGCCCGCACGGCCCTCTCCGCCTTCCCCCTCACTGCGTGCCCCCCCGGCCCCCCAGAACGAGGCTTACGGGGGACGACGTCTGTCTGCTGCTGTGGCCCCAGCGGCCCCGTCCGTTCCGTGCTGCAGCCATCAGCACCTACCTGCTCAATTAGTGCGTCAGTAAAATCACACGCATCTTGGGGAGATGCCACATCACTGGCAATCGGGCGCAACTTAAGTGTATGTTTAAGTTTGAAACCCTTAAGAATCCGGTCATTTTAACGACAGAGCTGGGCTACGATTTCGACTCCCAACTAGCAAATTCAGGCTTTTCACAACACTGAGTACGTTGCTGGCATACAGCGTGTGCCGCACTGAGCGTGCGCGCCCACAGCCACACGGAGGACGCCTGTGTGTGCACCTCCGAAAACACACACACACACACACACACACACACAGGGGAGGGCCTAACGTCCGCAGTCTTCTGTCTCTCTCTCAGGCCAGAGTCTCGCTCTGGTGACCACAATTTGCACACATTCACCATTTCACTGTGTCCCTCAGCCCTGAATGAAGGTCAAGGGGCACAGTGCTGATCACCTTTATTTCTTCAGAGCAAAACAAGAGCAAGTCAGCAGGAAGGAGAAATTCACACTCCAGGTCTGTCCTGGTGCCCATCAGTCACGATTTCGGTGAACTTTTCTGCAGTCTACGTTCCGATTCAACTGAATGAAAACCAAAATCTTCAAGAGATTTTCAATCATAGGAAAATGTCCTGGAACACTTCTCTCCTGTACACAAAAGCACGCGCGGCTAAAAGAGACTCCTACCACATACAAAAGGAGCGCATCCAACTGCAAAAACAAACATCTTTAGGCCTACAAACGAATAACGGCTTCTTCCTATAGCATGTCATTAGTAAAACCCATCTCACAGCAGATCTTGATAAAACTTAGGAATTGCTTGGTTTGTGTTCTTGGAGAGTATGTTTTGTTATTAGCTGCTCTGCAGTTGGTTTTACCCCTCTTCTCAAAAACAGTGTGCTTTTACCTGTTTTTACCACAAGAAGTAAAGGCTTTTTTAAAAAGAGGGAAATAAATGAGACAAATTGAAAGGGCTGCTCACACACACGAACAGATAAAACTGAGCGATGCACCGAAGCCACCGGCAAAATGAAAACCACATCATATAAACGAACAAGGAGACCTGACATTGATGAAGACAGTGTTACGAAAGATAATCCCCAGAAATTACCCAGAACACAGCAGAAAAGCACAAAGGAAGCACTTGGCAAAATAATAAATGAAGGACAGGAAATGAAGACCAAGCGTCACAGAGCTGACCCTCCCTGAGGAAAGAATAAGAACAGAGCGCAGCAGAAAGGTGTGTCAGACAACACCCTCGAGTCACACACGGGGACACGCTCGCCGCCCGACAGGACTCGTCACAGGACTCACCCTGGACGAAGACTCATCCCGACGAAGTTACTGAACTTCCAGGCTGAACAAAGAATTCTGCCGATAACCCAGGCAGAAGTAGGTCACCGACAAAGGGGAAAGCAGTCCAGCTGGCCCCAGAATTCTCTAGAATCATCCTGGATGCCAGAAGATAGCGGAATGAAAAGTGTTTACTGGGTATTAAGGGGAAGGTAATGTAGCTCAAAAATTCTATTCAGCCCAAAAAAGCATTTCACTTGTGAAAGCCATTGACAGACATTTTTAAACAGACAAGAACTCTGGGAATAGAACAAAGCACTCCCCAAACAAAATCTGTTTGATGAACATAATAGATTGAAGTATATTAAAGCTACAACTTTTTAATAATAACCACAGAACTATAAACAAGCCACTTTATTTCTATTCTAGGATGCACTGTTTCCACGTTTTATAATCCTTCATTGATCATCCTATCATTATTTTAATGTCTGTTTATTTTTGAGAGAGAGGGGGAGAGAGATACAGCAAGCAGGGCGGGGGCAGAATCCGAAGCAGGCTCCAGGCGCTGAGTTGTCAGCATAGAACCCAACGAGGGGCTGGAACTCACAAGATCATGACCTGAGCCAAGGTCAGACAGTCGACCGACTGAGCCACCTAGGCGCCCCTGCACCGTTTCTCACTTTTTAATGTGCCTGAAACCAGCAGGTGTATCACACCCGACGGCACGCCTGGTTTCTGGCAGCACTTAACCAAGGTGGCGGTGATCAATAGAGAGACAGCGTACCAGCCGTGGTGCCAGAGACGTGATGAAACGAGACCCAGAACTTACACGATGAGACAAGGGGCCGTAAATCAAGAAAATAATGTAAATAGGAAAAAGGAAATCAAGCAAAAAGATAGGCAATGAAAAACACAGTATTAGAGACGCAAAACCAAACATGCAACATTAATGTAAATGAAGAAAAAGCAGCTCACACTGGGTCCACAAAGATAACCTTCATCCAATGACATAGAGTCTCCAGGAGACAAACATAAAAACATACTCGGAGAGATTAAAAGTGAAGGTGATTTTGGCAAAAGGACTCCAAGCAAGTATGAACATACTCCTAACACCAGTGCAATTCAAAGGGCCACCTCCTATAATGATGACGATCGCAGTATGAGGAAGACATGCTTATAAAACTGTGTGCACTGACACCTCCAAACATACAGTCACAGCCCCAACTTTAAACACAAGACTGCCGGGCAACCACCACCTCAGTCCTGAAGACGGCCGGACACACGACGGGGCGAGTGGATCGGCCACTCAGGCCACGACGCCTCACGACTCAGCAGACCGAGCCGCTCCGGGGGGGGGGGATGGACGGGGACGTGACCACCCGGGTGCCACCTCTCCCTGAATTACTCCTTTCCAAGACAGAATCCAGGGGCACCTGCCTGGCCGGCTCCGTCCAGAGAGCGTGCGACTCTGATCTTGGTGTCATGAGTTTGAGCCCCATGCTGGGCAAGAGCTTACTTTAAAAAAAAAAAAAATATGGAAATAAAAATGAATACATATTACCTGGTGACAATGATAAAAAAAAAGTACATATATAAAAGCCTTTGTTACACAAATAAAGCTATTCCTAGATAGGTCCAAGTCTAACTGTTATCAACTGATCAAGAATTAAAATTAAATGCATAAAGCATTCAACTCACAGTTAGAAAACAGAATGAAAAAATATCCGAATAAAGGAATTAAAGAAATGAGAATACATTACTCAATTAGCAAGCAGAAGATAGCAGGTTTAGTTCTAAAACCTGGAAGCTGCATTTTGAAGAAAAACAGGTAAGCCGTATTAGCTGGACAAAAATTAGGGCTGAAAAAGAAGGAATAATAGGATACAGAGGAAACCAAAATAAGTATGAAGGGAGTTTCCACTTAGTTTTAAGCTCCTAAACAATTTAATGTAGATGAACTGGAGGAAATACAAGTGCTCTCCAGTTCCACGCGGCCGCACGTGAAGAACACGACACTATCGGCACCGGCCTCCCCAGCCACTCCAGACACCAGTCCCAGACATGGCCACCGTAAACCATATCCAGAAAACAAAATTTCCTCATTCATTTCATGAAGCCAGTCATGCAGGAACAGAACAGAGAACACACGGCAAAAACTCATGACAGCAGCAAACACTACGATACAGTATTTACCGCCCTGCAGACACCGATCTAGATAAGCAATGTGCGCAGTATCGGCTCCTCGGGGCCCCGACCCAGCGGACAAGCTGTAGGGCCCACGTGTGGAATGCAGGCACCAAGAGTCACCGCCGGACCATCAGAGGGGCGCCAGAGCGCTCAGCGGCCCTGCCTCTGTGCCACGGCTGCGCCACCCGGAAAACCAGTAAGAGCCAAGAAAGGGGGCAAGCATCTTAACCTGCATGTCACAGCGTCAGTGCCAGTCGCCACGGGCTGACCACACCCCCTGCCAGGAGCTGATGGCGGTTTCTTCTCTCACGGGCCAGGACGCCGGCCCAGGGCGCTCGGCAACAGACCGCCTGGGCTTCGAGGCCACAGGGCGAGGCCTCAGAGATTAGGCGACTGACTTGTTTCTAAAAGTGTTAGTAAATATTACCCAATAGTAAACTTTAGAAGTGTCAATCTTCCACAAATTCTTGATGTTGGCTTGGGTCATGATTCCAGAGTCGTGGATCAAGCCCGCATCAGGCTCTGCACAGAGAGTAGAGCCTGCTTGAAATTTTCTCTCTCTACACCTCCCTGCCCCTCTCCCCTGCTCTCTCTCTCAAATAAAATATTTTTTAAAAATACACACACATATATATATAAGGCTCATACTAAGACACATCAAAAAAAATTCAGGGGCGCCTGGGTGGCTCAGGCAGTTAAGTGTCCGACTTCGGCTCAGGTCATGATCTCAGGATTTGTGGGTTTGAGCCCCGCATCGGGCTCTGTGCCGACAGCTTAGAGCCAGGAGCTGCTTTGGATTCTGTGTCTTCCTCTCTCTCTGACCCTGCCCACTCATGCTCTATGTCTCTCTCTCTCTCTCTCTCAAAAATAAAAATAAAAAACGTTTAAAATTTTATTTAATTTAAAAAAAATGTCGAAACTGAACTTCCCAAGTGGTATGAAACAAAGGCAGCTGTTTGGAAACTTGGTGTGTTCACACAAGCGGCTCGTCAGAGGAAACGGCGCCATACAAGAGCAGTGCGCTAACCCCTCAGCCATGGAGCCTCGACCTGACGCCTTCCAACAAATAAGTCCAAACGGATGCAAATTCCCAATGCACAATCCAAACCCCAGAAGTATGAAACAAGTACACGGGGGGATGGGGTGGGAACATTTTTATAATCTTGGTTTAGGAAAAGTCTTAAACCAGAAAACCCAGAAGCCACAAAGGAAAAGAACGAACCCTGACCAGGGCCTGGATTTTTGAAAGGTTTGGAAGGGAGAAGAACCCGAAAGGGAAACTGAGAGGGAAGCGCACACAGAGCTGGTCCCTAGGCAGAGGGCGGTGACAGCCGGGGGAGACTAACATCCGGACGGAAGGGTAAATACCGATGGCCAGTAAACGCATGTTCAACCTATTTTACAAATACAAAAAAGTCTCATCTCTTTTTTTTATGTTTTTTATTTCTGAGAGACAGACAGATCATGAGCAGGGGAGGGGCAGAGAGAGGGAGACACAGAACGTGAAGTAGGCTCCAGGCTCCGAGCTGTCAGCACAGAGCCCGACGCGGGGCTTGAACCCACAAACCATGAGATCATGACTTGAGTTGAAGCCGGACGCTTAACTGACTGAGCCACCCAGGTGCCCCAAAAAAGTCACATCTTAAGATTGGAAAGTGATTCTTAATTTTAATGAGATTTGGCAAAGACGTGAGCCAGTAAGCAGCAGATGGAAATGAATGCCAACTGATAGAATTTTTATACACAGTAAGTTAGTGTTTAAACTCATTTTTTACCCTGTTGTTTACTTTTGATTTTTAGGAACCTGTTTTATAGAAAAACACAAATGAGAAAAATCACCACTTAGCTTCTCCTAATGCACCACACCTTCAAAATTGTTTAATTTCTCCTCAATTATATTCAGAAAATATACTTTTACTCTCCTCCTAAAAAATATTTGCTCCTTTTTTAGTTTCCTGTTTTACTCTCTGGGAGATTTCTTGAGTTTTATCTTATTAGAGCTCCTTTCCTTTCTTATAAAGTTTCCTTGTTTACAAGCTTAATCTTCAAGGGTTATCTTAGTCTTTTCTTTTGTGAAATGGTCTCTTCTTCTGTCTGTGCCACACCTCCTCCTCGCTTCCATCGCTGTCAGCTTCTCTCACACACGGATGCGCTCTCTGCCTCATTGGATAAAACGTGACCACCGCGACCACAGAGCAGGGGACTCACCAGACCGGATGCCACCGGGGAGCGCGGAGGACGGGCTCGCCCGCCACTAACTGGTGTGGCTGGTGGTGGCGAAGAAGAGCATCCCCCGCCCCCACCGGCCCCTCCGGTACAGACCTGCTCCGTGAGGGCTGCCAGCACCCCCCCCCTCCCACGGCCACGGGCACGGGCACAGGCTGACCGCGCCCTTGCCCATCTGCCCACGGGGTCCTTGTGCTCATCTGTGAGAACTTATTTTTAGAAATTTTACTTTCAGAAAATTTGACTTCACCTGTGCTACTGCAACTTTTAATAGATTTCATTTTAATTAAAAAAACTAAGAACGCAAATTGTCCACAGCCGTTTTTCTGTGCTTATAGCTTTTTTTCATGTCTATATACCAATGCTTTTCAAGCATACTCCCTTTGATAATTACAGAAAGTACTTTCTCTCTACGGTTGATAACTCTAGGAGAGCTCACTCATACTCCCCCCGGCCTTTACCCCACAGGCCGGCACCTGGATTGGGAGGGGGTGCTGCTCTGAGAAGTTTCCTTGAATTTAACTTTGGCCCGAAGACGCACACCACGTCCGACGCATGCAGTTACCGGAACTCTCCCACCAGCACTCCCCCCTTCCCCTCCCACAGTCCCCCGCGCCCCTCCCCCACCAGCCCTTCTCCCAGAAGCCAGTCCCCTCTCTCCCGAAAACCCCAGCATCACGCCCCTAGCTGACATGCCTGTACGGACGACAGGATCCAGGAGTAAATTTACGTACTTTTCATCTTAGAATGCTGCTTTTGGGGCGCCTGGGTGGCTCAGATCTCACGGTGCGCGAGTTGGAGCTGCGCAATGGGGTCTCTGCTGTTGGCAAACTGCACACTTCACAGCCTCTGTTCCTGCCCTCCACCCCTGCCCCGCTCTCTCAAAAATAAACATTAAAACAACTACCAAATAAAATGCTGTTTTCAAATTATGACTATTCTGTTATCAATAAAGGGTGCCAGAAAACATAATTACATAAAAATAATTTAGGTCAAAAGTATTTCAAATTTTAAATTTTCACTCAAACCAACCTCTGATTCAGATCAAGTCCTCCTGACCCATCTTATTTCTAGTTTCCAACACCCCCAGATCATATAAAAATCCTCCTAAGATTTTGTGCCATCCTGGCCTTGTCCTGGAGAATCCGCCTTCCCTACAGTCCGCCACAAGCCGGGCTCCCAGGTATGATTCTCCATCCGAAAAACACCATCTCCCACCCAAAGTTCTGGGCGTCACTGGGTCGGATGTGGACCTCCCCTTCTCACCCTCCATCCCCCGTTATCTTCCTAAAATGACACTGGTGCAGTTAGGGGTTTAAATACCCTTCCTCTCATTTTCAAAATCTGAATACCATCTAGAGCCAGTGGGCATCTGAGCAGCCCCCCCCGCAGCTTCATGTCTGGACGGACAGCCGCAGGTCCAACTTTTACACGAGCACGCGTGGCTTTGTTTCTATCCTGTGCAGAGCACGAAAGGAGCTCTCTACTGCGCGACGCTACAGGTTTGCCACCGGAACGTTCACTCACGTATCCGAAAACCAAACACCCTGAAAACCGTAACTGACCTACACAATCCTGTCTCGCCAGAGGCACCGCAGGCTGGCACGTCAGGAGAGCAGCGCCTCTAGTGGCCAGCGTCCCGGAGGAGCGAGCACAGCGTGAGTGAAGCCCTGACAGGCCCACACGGCTCAAGAGAAAAGGCAGTATTTCCAGAGTGTCACACAGAGACTTAGAGAAACAGGGCCTGTAAACACACCGAAACTTCATCAACACCTGTTACAACCTCAATCTCACACACGAATGGTATACAGTGACCTCTACAAGTGACCAGCAGAACGGCCACACTCACAGAGGACTCGGCATGCTCTGTATGACCCCGTGTAAGTGTAGCCTGGTTGACTCTCACAAACACCCCAGGAGGTCAGATCCTACACAGACCCGCCTCTTCCCTAACTCGGGCCAGGCCTCCGTCCTGCTCTGCTCCGTGTTACTCTGATGACCTGCCGTGCGCTCTCGCTCAGGCGTCCAGACTGGGCAGCAGTCTCGTTCCCCCACTCAAAGACACAGCTCCAGAAACTCCGACCCTCTCCTGCGCCATAATACACACTCTCTACTGAGTTCAATCCCACCAACAAACATGCGATCATTCCTCCAATCTTTACAAAAAGAAGTACGAAGCCCAAGTCCATTCCAGCAGATGTCCCATTTCTCTGCTCCTGCCTTGCAGCCCTACTGCTAAGGCGTATGTTAAGAGGGCTCCTCTGCGTCCCACCTCCCATCATTCTCTCGAGCTCCCATGAACCGGGCCTCTGCCCCCATCACACCCCTGAAACTGTCCTCCTCAAAGTCACCAACGCCTCTAATGATCCTTCATCAGCCCTCGTCTAACCTAATTTAACACCACTGACCCCATCCCTCCTCGTGCGGTCCGGGCCGGCTTGCAGACCCCCACATTCGGGTTCTCCGTGCACCTCCCTGGCCACTCTACTCCCCCTCACAGCCCCTGCACTCTTCTGCTCGCTTCAAGTCGTGCCAAAACCCACTCCTCACCCCTCCCGTGCCTTCAGCACGCCTCCAGGCCGCACAGACGGCTAACCAGCAGCCACAACCGAGCCCCTGGCGGCGTCCTGGTCCCTCAGCCTTTCCACCTCGGTCAGTGCCAAGCCCACCTGCTCACCTGCTCAGGCCAAAAACCCTGAGGACATCCTGAAAACTCTCTCTCTCTCTCTCTCTCTCTCTCTCTCTCACGCACGCACACACCACTCCAAAAAATCTAATCAGTAAACCCTGGGATCCCGTTCCACTTAGAAAATGTACCCAAGAGGGGCGGCCTGGGTGGCTCAGTCAGTTAAGCCTCCGACTTCGGCTCAGGTCAGATCTCACATTCGTGGGTTCAAGCCCTGCGTCAGGCTCGGCTCTGTGCTGACAGCTAGCTCAGGGCCTGGAGCCTGTTTCCGGTTCTGTGTCTCCTTCTCTTTCTGCCCCTTCCCTCTCATGCTCTGACTCCCTCTGTATCAAAAATTAAAAAAAATTTTAAAAATGTTAAAAAAAAAAACAAAAACAGAAAATGTACCCAAGAGTCCAATCGTTAATCATCTCCACGGCCACCATCCTGGTCCGAGGCCATAGGGCATCTCGCCTGACGTCCGCTCACGGCTCGTAACCACCAACCTGTTAGTTTCTGCCCGTCTGCCTGGCGCTCCAGACGCTCACCTCACCAGCCACGTGTTCCTGGTCACGTGACTCTTACACTAAAGCACTTCCAAAGGCTGGTCTCACCTGGGAATCAAAACCAAAGTCCTCACTCTGTAAGGACCATGGGCCACCTCCCAGCCAGCTGCTCCTCTGTCCTCCCTGCCCCCCCCCCCAGAGCACCGCCCCCAACTCTCCACACTCTCGGCCTGATCTTCGCCTGGTCTTCTCTCCGGGTGCTTATCACAACCTAACACGTCACATTTTAACTTAATGATCTAGTTCATTATCTGTCTACCCACACGAAATGTAAACTCTGTGCAAGATTTTTATGTTCCGTAGTACTCCTAGAGACGTAAGTACTCAAATATGTGTTACATGACTGAAGAATTAAGTTTGAAGATTAAGTCTGGTATGTCAGCCCTTTAAGTGTTATATAAGGTAATTCACTTATAAGATCCTGTGGCTGAAAAGCTATACAACTTTCAAACAAGGTCAAGCCGTCTTTTCCTATTAAGAGGGTAAGAGATTTTACTATACTCTTCTTCAAACCTTTTTTCCAGAAAGGAAAAAAACATGTATTACTGGTAAATTTCTCTTCGGTGGCCGCAAACGTGAAGTCTGGAGACTGAAGCGCAGGGGGCTTCTCTGGGAAAGGTAGCCAAGGCGTCCGGCCGCGAGAAAAGCGCGGAGGCAAGCACATTCACCCGTTACCCCAGCAGGTTCCTAAACCAGCACAAAGCCCCCACTGACTGAAGGGGGAGCCACGGTTATCCTCAACAGAAAGCGACTTCGTACGAGGAATAAACGGTACAGGAAAGCAGGCAGTAAACAACAGGGGGCCACTGCTATTAACACTGGACACACATCACCGCGCGGACCTCAGAATTCACAGCCAGGAGGCCCAGTCCAAAACGTGAAAGAAAGGAGCGCCAGGGTGGCTCAGTTAAGCATCCAACTCTTGATTCTGGCTCAAGTCACGATCCCACAGTTCCTGAGATCGAACCCCACACTGGGCTCAGTGCTGACAGCTCAGAGCCTGCTCGGCACCGTCTCTCTCCCCCTCTCTCTGACCCTCCCTACTCGTCCACGTGGGCACTCTCTCTCAAAGTAAGTAACAAACTTTAAAAAAAATATATGAACGAAGGTTCTCGGTACAGCTTGCCTCGTCGTACTCAAGCAAATGTCTAATAAAAGAAATGGGTCTCGGGTCACCTGGGTGGCTCAGCTAGTTAAGCATCTGGCTTTGGCTTACATCAGGATCTCATGGTTCGTGAGTTCGAGTCCCACACTGGGTGGGCTGGACTTCTCTCTCACTCTCTCTCCCTCTCCCTCTCTGCCCCTCCTCAACCACTTGTGCCCTCTCTCAAAACAAAACAAAACAAAAAGAATGGGTCTCCGAAGTTATTTAAATCCTAATATTTAAAACAAAACAAAAAACAAACACGCGGGTGCCTGGGTGGCTCTGTCATTAAGCATCTGACTTCAGCTCCTGTCATGATCTGGTGTTTGGTGACTTCGAGTCCCATCAGGTAAGGCTGAGCCCTGCTTCAGGTGAGCCCCACTTCTCTCTCTCTCTCTGTCCCTCCTGGGACTCTCATTCTCTCTCACTCTCTCTCTCTGTGCCCTTTGCTCACTTGTGCCCTTTCCAAAAAAAAAAAAAAAAACACCTTTAGCCAACCAGGACGCACATGAATAAACTAAGAACGTGACAAAATAAAACTACAGAGAAATCATCAAGATCCTCAAACAGAAATTTCTTTCAAATCTCATTTTTATTTTAAAGATTAAGGCACATTTTTCACTTTAACCATGTAATACAGCCTTGTTTAATTCGATATTCACAATTTTTCTTGAATCTTCTGGTAAATCTGTAGCTTGGGGGTGCCATGTTTTTTCCTATAGTTTTGGGTACATCCTAGTAAAATGTATACCATTATAATGACAAGCATGAATTGATGATAAATTAGAGTTAATGCTACACATGAACAAATCAGGCATGAATTTAAGTTTCACAGATAATTCAAATTATAAATAATAAATACCAACACCAAAAGTTCTACTGGCCTTAGTCTGAGTAAACAGCTCAAGAAAAAAACTTAATTGAGAAAACACATTTTCCTCACACAAAGCTGAATGCTATTCAATTCAGATAACGTCCAGAGCACCAACATATATGACTTTTAAAATTCGGCAAATTTTCAGGGCGCCTGGGTGTCCCAGTCGGTTAAGCGTCTGACTTCAGCTCTGGTCATGATCTCCTGCTTCACATTCTGTGTGTCTCTCTCTGCCCCTCTCCAGCTCACGCTCATGCCCTCTCGTGTGCTCTCGCTCTCTCAAAAATCAATGAACATTAAAAAATAATTTTTTTTAATCAGCACATTTTCAGCTGAAAAGGAGAATAGTAAACGTACACACCACGTGCCTGCCACGCAGGTCCGTCATGAGCACGTGACCCATCTTGTTGCTCAGTATCCCACCCCCACCCCTCTCCCCTCAACCTAGATTTCAAAGTAAATTCCAGATGTCAGACTTTCTTTTCGGGGTTGGAGGAGGCGCGGATCAAGGCTTGTTTCACTAACAGATCTGAGTGACTGCGGAGACCACTGTGAACAGGGGGGGGATTCTATTGCTGGTCTCCTCCTCCTTGGACAGCCATGGTGATCGTCGCCTCCCTCCTGGCTCGGAGTCACTCCCTGCGACACGTGCGTGTGTGCCCGGTCCCACCCCCGAGGGCCTCAGCCTGGTCGGTCGGAAGGCTCTCGTGAGCCGTGTCTGCCTTCGGCGTGTGGATGCGCACGGGGTCCTGCTTGTTCCGAACACAGCACCCTGCCCTTTCAGGCGTGGGCTGACGGCACACGCGGCGGCGGCCCAGCTTCGCCGATTCACATCATCTGAGCAGCTGGCACAGAGCTCGTCCTCGCCCTGTCCAGGTCACCCGCGTGGGCCTCAAGCACGTGCCCACACTGGTCTTCCAGCACCAAGCCAGGAACAGACAGGCCCAAGCTTCCGGGTGACCAGTCCATCTCTGATCACATCCCAGATCTGGAAGGAGCAGGCATTGGCAATGTCACTGGTCTCCTGGGGTCCAACCAGACCTTCTTTTTGCCACAATGCAAGACACTGGAGGCAAAGTGTCCTCTGAGGCCTGAGCGCACTCACGGCCGCGCCGCGGCGCACACCAAGGCCAGCTGTCGGACTTCCACCTGCCCATGTTTCACTCTAAGCTCTGAAACGTGACTACAATGTCACACCCCAGCTAGACTCACAACTTGCTAGCGTCACCTATAAGGCACTCACATTTTCCTTTTGCTCCATGAGACATATGATTAGTTGGTTAGAATCAGGATCCATCCAAATAAGATCCACATTTCATTTGGCTAATAAGTCTCTTCATGGGTTCCCTGAGCTTTTTTCTTTTCCTGTCACTCATGTGTTGAAGAAATGAAGACATCCCCCCTACAGAATTCACATCTAGGTTTTACTGAGTGTATCCTCTTACGGGGTCTCTGAACATGTTCTTGTCGACCGTGCATTTCCTGTAAACTGGCAAGTGCAGAGGCCCTGGGGGGCAGGGGCTACATCGCCCGGCTGGTCCCTCTGTCTATGACCTGTGGGTTCAGGAGCTGCCGCTCTCTCGTGTCCTGGCTTCAGCAGCTGTTAATCATCATTGCCTACATCTACTTCATTACACGCTGCAAAATGACAGCATTCTAATTCTTTCATTGATTAGCTGGAACATATAAAGAGAAACTTCTCTGTATCAACTACCTAGTCACCTAGGAAAGTCTGGAAGGACGAATACCTGATTCTTTACTCTTACCTTCAGAGCAAGCTGGCTGCACAGCATCGTGCAAGGGTGACCATTAGGTGTTTTCTTAGTACTGCTGCTGCTGCTGTGTTACTGCCTGTAGTACCATGAAGTCACAGATTTTCACACAGTTCTGTGTTTTAATCCATAATTACTACTCACTTTATCCACCCAAAGTGTCCCCCTGAGCAATCGGTGCACCGGGCACCCTGCCCAGTGACAAAGCTGCCTGCCCACTGATCTGGGATAGCCTTCTTGCTTTCTGGTTCGTAAGACAGGATGTTCTGAACATTTCCAATCCCAGACGAATCGGCTGTTTCACCATGTAGCCCTGGTTCCGTTTAGTGAGAAACAGTAATAAATACGTTATCACACCCCGTGGCCCCTTTTCCTATCAACACTCTGGTGTTCCAATGTCCACATAAATACGCAACTGTCTATCCAACACACATAGCTCCGCGTAGCTATCCGCCCAAGTCCAGCACCTCTAACTTGGCACAGATTAAGGGAAAAAGGAGCAGTGGGGAGCAGGCAAAACTCAGGGAGAAGAAAGATATAACTTAAAAAAAAAAAAAAAAAAAACCAAAGGACTGGGCGTGCCGATGTCCAAGACTGAGCTGTGAATACACAGCCAAACCAGGATGTTAGAAGTGCACGTGGGAAGGAGGAGGTGAAGTGTGGGAGCGGTGGGGGGTATCCTAGCTCCTTTAGAAATGTCCTGGGATTCAAACAAGTTCTGCTCTACCACATGCACTCAGGTGCCCAAGAAATGAAAGAGCAAACTTCAACTTGAAAACAAAACTATCTGAAAACTTAAATCAGTTTTGCAAAGTAAACGGACTCATAATTGAAATCAGACACGATGTCGTCATCCAGAGACCCGGAAGGCACAAGGGGAATGACAGCAGGGACCCAGGAATGCGAGAAAGCCCAGCCTCCTGACAAGCGGCTTCAATGTTCATCACTTGAACCAGGGGGCACTCATCAGGTCTTCTCTGCAATGTTTACCAAACGTGACCTAACAAATCATCAAATCATCTTTTCAACCCCAGCCCCAAGCAGATCCTAGCGTGCTGGAAAGAATATATGTTGCTCAGTATGAATCTTAAACAGTACTGTTTTGCTTTCATTTTATAATTTTGCAAGACTTTAAGACAGACTTTTTTTTTAATTCAGCAGTCCTGGCTTATTCCCAACAATGTGTAAATATCCCATATATATTACGTTCAGTGATCCCTTAAAAACAGTTGAAAAATAAAACATAGAAAATAAAGCTTCAACCGTTCAAAAAATTACTTCTAGCAATTACTTACAGCAAAGAAGCCAATTACTCAATTTATTCTTGACTCTCTTTAGTCACAGTACCAAAGACATTGCTAAAGAATTGCCGTTACCGAAAACATAACTCAGTACATGTTTACCAACCACTAAGGACTGTTTACTCTCCTAACAGTCCCCCCTACACAGTTCTCCTCTTACAAGAGGTGCCCTGTTGGTCTGCATGAAATCAGAGACCGCCTCAGCACACAGGATGCATGAGTAAAAATAGAACCGACTCCCGAGACTCAAAGTGAGAAGGAAGGGAAAACACAGCCAGCCTCCTTTAAAAAAACAACCTACAGTGCTAGGCAAAAAAAAAAAAAAAAAAGGTCGTTCTCCTAATTTGAATACACAGTACTGAATAATTCAGGACTGCACTCTTCAAATTAGTGTCCCGTCAGGACTGCCAACAGGATACATCTGCTCTTGACGCTTCATCAACTCAGTACTCAGAATGGCCACGTAACTTATAAGTCTCACCCTCTTCACAAAAATGACTGTACCTCATTCAAAATACAAATGTCACCTACTGTCACCAATCTGTGAAGACCAATATTAATCCTTGCGTGTACATCACCCTTTATACTTACCCAATGAACACACAATATTAATGCTAGTCAACAAGTATAAATGCTGTACCCAGACCTAAGCCAAAACAACCCTAAATATATGCACTAGAGTCGGTATGATGGTCCCTCAAAGTAGGTAAGACACTGCGGCCTCATTCACACAACTTGTACTTTCCAAAGGAGTCAAGGAAGGGGAAACAGAAAAGGAATAAAGACACTTCAGAAAAAGGTATTAATGAGGAAGCAACCACAACTGTAGAAAGCCGCCTTCTTCTAACGGAAGCCGCAGGGAATCCCCTAACTGACAGCACTTACGGAGACGTCGTCGAGGGGGCGGGGACCCCCCCCCCTGCAGCCTTGCACCTGAGCTCAGCACAGCGAGCTACTTCTGCCCCAGTGACAGAACGGGCGGGCGGGCATCAGGGCTGCTCCCAGCCCCCTGTGAGTCTTTCTCTGGCCACGCTGGAGGCGGTGGCTGCGCTCTTAGGAGCGCCCTCCGTGACCAGAGGGACCTGCCAACCCGGGCCAACGGGCACTGAAAATACTTAACATACCTTTGTATTTAAGCTCCTAGCCCATCTAATAGAAAAAGGGATCAATATGGGTCTCTTTCTCACAAGCTGCCCACTGTTAAGCTAGGTCTCCCTGACCTCATGCTGGCAATATTTTAAAGATAAATAACTACTATCTGCTATTTTGGTAAATTTTTTGGCCAACTATAGAAAACTCTAAATTCTGATTTTATCCACCAACCTAACAGCTATTCAATTGCTGATTCCTACAAACTTAATATATAAAGTAATGTCTTAACCCAAATTTTTGGGAATTTGATCTGGGTCAGGAACCCTGATGCAAACCAGTAAAGGTCCACCATTAAGTAATATGAACCAATTCACCACCACCACGACTGTAGCTGTCCAACTGCACGGGCTTCCAGTCCGCCACTGGCTCCCGGGAGCCATTCCGTCAAGTGTCTGAATGGAACCGCTACAGAGATTATACATGCCTGAGGGAGGAGGAGGGGAATGGGAATTACAAACCAGGATACTAACAAAGGACAGACCAGCTTAGATCACACAAGGGGCAAGGGCAAACACATACATAAAAATCATAACCAAGTACAAATGATAAAGACATACTACATAGAGGGGCGCCTGGGTGGTTCAGTCGGTTAAGCATCCAACTTTGGCTCAGGTCATGATGTCACAGTTCATGAGTTTGAACCTCACATCAAATTCTGTGCTGACAGCTCAGAGCCTGGAACCTACTTGGTTCGGATTCTGTGTCTCTCTCTCTCTCTCTGCCCCTCCTGTTTGCACTATGTCTGTCTGTCTGTCTGTCTGTCTCTCTCTCTCAAAAATAAATAAACATTACAAAAATTTTTTTAAATACTGCATCGAGAGGGTAAAAGCTCACTAAAACTATGGCAGGCCCTAATCTAGACATATTCTCAATGCCAAGAGCCTTTAAAAACTACTTTGCAAGGGTGAGAGTATTAGAAAAGACGTCTAAGCAGCAAAGGCATCTAAACTAGGCCTTTACCATAAAGGGGGAATTTATTTCACTAAGCAGAGATGGGAAAAGGAAAAGTCCCAAGGAAAAAGCATGTGTTACCTAGGGAAAGGAATATGTTACAAAAGAGAAAAACATTTTTCCAAAGAGGAAATCTCTAAACACAGATGGCTTAGGATTTGTTTCTAAATTTCCTGTCTTACCCCCAAGTATAATATGCTTTGCAGAGATATCTAAAATACAAATTAGATGAGAAAGAGAGAGACAATGCGGGACATTTAATGGAATCAAAACTCTGGACATTATAAAAATGCATCAAAATGCATAGGAGTCCTCAACTTTCACAAAGTTAACAACTTACAATTTCAGCTCTAAGCTAATAGGTGCTTACTTTTTGATGAATGACTAGTTCAACGTACTCAAGATTTCTAGCAGCTTATATTAAAAAGGAAGTATGATCACATAGTCACAACTAAATGCCACTAAGGGTTAAAAACAATTATTTTAGGGATTAAAGGAATTTATTTGCATTGCTAACAAAAAGAATGAATAAGTCCTGAAGGTCCCCCCTTTTTTTTTAATGTTTATTTTTGAGAAAGAGAGAGACAGTGTGAGAAGGGGAGGGGCAGAGAGAGAGGGAGACACAGACTCCGAAGCAGGCTCCAGGCTCTGAGCTGTCAGCACAGAGCCCGATGTGGGGCTTGAACCCACGAACTACAAGATCATGACGTGAGCTGAAGCCGGAGGTACTCTTGAAGGTCCCCTTAAAAAAGACACTGTAACACAACGTCTTCACAATATCCAAGCAAGCGTCACTGGGCCGCTGCGGACAGCACAACCCCGAGGCAAGGGCAGCAGCAAGTGTCTGAAGTACAATTCAGCCCAGACGCCCCCCCCCCGCCCCCCGTGGGGCAGGGGCGCAGCTCTCTGGAGTCGGCAGTGAAGGTGAGGGTGTGCGGGCGGTTTAAGGGGGACCCGAGAGTGGGCAGTTTCAAACTCCTATGGAAATCTGAAGAAAGAGACAGGGCTCCCCTCCCTTCGCCCAACGCACAACTCTGAATACAACTTCCAGGGGCTCCAGACCCCAATGTCCAGCCAAGGCCCCTAGCAGAAGGGGGGACTGCGGCGCCCGCAGTCAATCCTCAGAGAGAAAGTCGGATCCAAGCAGAGTTGAGTGTGGCAGCAACCGACCTCTGACTGCGCTCGGGGCCCAACACCGAGAGCGCAGTTACCCTCTGCACGGACGATGGCGGGAAACCTAGTGCTGACCGTGCCAGCGATCACCCACACGGCTTACCACTCTTCCCGGACAGCCACCATCACCCCAACCACGCCGGACCCCTCAGATGCCTCCAAAGCCCTGGCCTCTCCGCCCGTCTGGCTGGTTCCTACGGACTGCTCCGCTCAGTGTCACCTCCACGGCGATGCCCCCCACCTCCTCCTGCTGCACGGCCCGTCCACAGTGCGGCCGGAGCACTCCTGCGGTGTCCCTGCCCAGCAGACACAGCTCCTCCAAGGAGTGGCTTCTCGGGGACCAGGCGAGGTGGGGGGGTGGGGGGGTGCAAATAATAAATAAATACATACATGCATAAATACATAAAGGCACTTTCTCCAGGGTCTCGTAAGCTCAACAGCACAGCTGACCCTTGAACAGAACGGGTTTGAACCATGCAGGTCCCCTGAGAGGTGGGGTTTTTTATCAATAAATCTACCTGGAAACTTTTCTGGAGACCTGGAAAACTACTATTCTGTAAATGTATTTTCTCTTATAATTTTCTTTTTTTATATATTTTATTTTTAAGTAATCTCTATACCCAACATGGGGCTTGAACTCACAACCCCGAGAATGAGAGTCACATGTTCCACTGACTGAGCCGGCCAGGTGCCCCCTTACAATTTTCTTAGTAGCATTTTCTTTTCTCTAGGCTACTCTGTTGTCACAATACAGTATATAATACGTATAACATACAAAATATCTGTTAATTCACTGTTTATGTTGTCAGTAAGGCTTCCGGTTAACATTAGGCAGTTACTAGTTAAGTTTAGGGGAGTCAAAAGTTACACAAAGATTTTCAACTGTGCAGGAGTGGCCCCCTAACCCCTGCGTTGTTCAAGGGTCAACTGTATTTCAAGTCAGCATTCAAGTACGTACTTGAAAAACAAGACTACCACTGATGAAGTGAATTAGTCTCAGCAATTTTACAATCTCCTTTCTGATACACAAGGACCAAACTTCTACCCCGTATAGTAAGGCTCAGGTACGAGCTGAGAACACTGGCCAAGGCAGTTAAATCCAAATGCCACTTTTAACATTTCTAAATAAATCATAAAGCACTCACAGGACATCTGGCTTTGAGCTGTGCTACTTTCCGCTGTATTCTCCAAACTGAACTCTGTAAAAAGAGCACGCCAGAGCTGAAGGCAGCAGCTTCTGACTGCCGGCAGGGCCCCGCTGAGGGAGCAGAGCCTCAGCGCCTCGCCGCAGGGCTGCCTTCCCACGCTGCGGAGGGAGACCGCTTCTCCTGCGCGCCTCACTCAAAAATGGTCTCATCAGATCACGAGGGAACCATTAAAAAGGACACCGGCAAGAACACATTTTCTCTACCCCGAGGTTACTTATTACTTGACCCATAAGGAAACAGTCTCCCAAGGGCCCTAAGAATGATCATATGGTAAATTAAAGTGTATCAGTCAAAGTTCAGAGCAGGAACAGATCAGGTGTTTTAAGGAGAAGGAATTTAATGAGGAGCTGGCAGCTTACAAAATTACCAGAAGGGCTCAGCGAGTAAGTGAGAGAAAGACCCTGCAGAACTGACCCTCCAGCAGCCCCTGGAGCTAGAGTTCAAGAACAGAACACAGCCACTGCTGTCCAGATTCAGGAAGGCGAAGAAACCAAGAAGAAATCACCACGTCAGTTGTATGCAACCCTGGACTGCAGATCACAGCCAGTGTTAACAAGAAAAATAAATTAAAGGCACACAAATCAATGACATAAAATTGTGTTTATTTGCAGACCACTTCATATGCAGAAAACACAATAGAAAATGTACAAAAAGTTAACTCAGCGTAGCCAGACTGCACAATGTGAGGTCAAAATACAAAACTGTATTTTAATTTTACTTCTGTGTATAATTGGAAAATAAAATTTTAGAGGATATAACTTATAACAATGTTTTTAAAAATGAGCTCTTTGACCCATGCCTAGGAAACTTCTTACTACACATGCCTCCAGAAGCAAAGGATACAAAAGCAAAAATGAACTACTGGGATTTCATCAAGATAAAAAAAACTTCTGTACAGTGAAGGACACAACCGGCAACGTTAAAAGGGAACCGACAGCATGGGGGAAGGGATTTGCAAGTGACATACAGGACAAAGGGTCAGGGTCCAAGATCCACAAAGAACTTATCAAACTCAACACCCCAAAAACATACTTCTTCAGGTGAAGAAATGGGCAAAAGACATGAACAGACACTTTTCAAAAGAAGACACCAAGATGGCTAAGGCACATGAAAAGATGCTCAGCGTCAACTCATCATCAGGGAAATGCAAATTAAAACCACGATGAGACACACCTCACCCCCGTCAGATGGCTGAAATCAGCAACTCAGGAAACAGCAGGTGTGGGCGAGGAGGCGCAGCATGGGGAGCACTTTTGCACTGTTGGTAAGGATGCAAACTGGTGCATCTACTCTGGAGAACAGAGATTCCTCAAAACACTAAAAACAGAACTACCCTTTGCCCCAGCAATTCCACTACTAGATATTTATCCCAAGGATACAAAAATACTGAATCAGTGGAGCACATGCACCCCAGTGTTTAAAGCAGCTCTATCAAGAAGAGCCAAACTGTCAAAGAGCCCAAATGTCCCCTGACTGATGAATGGATAAAGAAGATGTAGTGTGTAAGAGAGAGAGAGAGAGAGAGAGAGATGGAATATTACTCAGTAATCAAAAAGAATGAAATGTTGGGGCACCTGGGGGACTTGGCCGGTTAAACACCCAACTTCAGCTCAGGTCTTGATCTCACACTTTCATGGGTTCAAGCCCCACATGGAGCTCTGTGCTGACAGCTCAGACCCTGGTGCCTGTCTCCTCTCTCTACCCCTCCCCTGCTCACACTCTGTCTCTCTCTCTCAAAAATAAACATTAAAAAAAATGTTTTTTAAAGAATGAAATCTTGCCATTTTCAACAACATGGATGGAACTAGAGTGTATTATGCTAAGTGAAACAAGTCAGAGGAAGGTAAATATTAATCTAATTTCACTCATATGTGGAATTTAAGAGAACCAAAGAGATGAACATAGGGGAAGGGAAGGAAAAATAAGATAAAATCAGGGAGGGAGGCAAACCATACGAAACTCTTAAATGCAGAGAACAAACTAAGAGCTGCTGGTAGGGTGTTGGGTCCAGGGATGGGCTAAAATGGGTGATAGGCACTGAGGAGGGCACTTGTTAGGATGAGCACTGGGTACTGTCTGTAAGTGATGAATCACTAAATTCTACTGAAACCATTACCATACATTATATGTTAACGAACTTGGATTTAAATAAAATTTTAGGGGCGCCTGGGTGGCTCAGCCGAAGTCGGCTTAGGCCATGATCTCACAGTTCGGGAGTTCGAGCCCCACATCGGGCTCTGTGCTGACAGCTCAGAGCCTGGAGCTGCTTCAGAGTCTGTGTCTCCTTCTCTCTCTGCCCCTCCCCTGCTCATGCTCTATCTCTCTCTCTCTCAAAAATAAATATTCAAAAATAAACAAATAAATGAAATTTTAAAGAAACATGAAATACAGATGGATGCACTCAACAAAGCAGGCCAAGAGCTAAAGAAAACGACCAACGTTGCCAAAATGTAAAAATACCTAAGTAAGTGGAAAGGAAGGCCATGTTCACAGAACAGAACAGTCAATGCTGTTACGACATCAGTTCTCCTCAAACTAATCGGCACATTCACTGTAACTCCACGCAAAATCACAGGCTTCTTTGGGGCAGTCTTCGAACTGACCTGAAAGGACCTCAAAAAGCGAAAGCAATCCTTACAAAGGAAAACAAAGCTGAAGGGCGTAGGATGTAATTCCGAGCCTTAGCACCTAACGCCTACCCGGAACCCGACACGGCCGGAGGACCCCCGGAGGGCCCACGCAGACCGACGGGACGGGGCGCCGTACCCCGCGGACACCTGCACTGCAGCTCAGTCGACAGATCTTCAGCAAAAGTTCTAAGTTAGTTCAGAGCAGAAAAACAGTGACTTCCACAAATGCTGGAACAGATATAACGCACCACAGCACAGACCAACCTAAAAATAATATGCTCAGTGAAAGAAGCCAGACACGTTCTAGGAGGTGTCCAGAAGAGGCAAGTTCACAGGGACAAAAAGTAAATCAGCAGCTGACCGGGGCTGGGAAAGTGACTGCTCACAGGCACAAGGGTTCTTTCTGAGGTGATGGAAACGTTCTAAAATTACATTGTGATGACGGTTACAACTCTAAATGTACAAAAAGCATAGAATTATACACCTAAACTGAAGAGATTTTATGGTATGCAAATTAAACCTCAATAAATCTATTATAAAAAATAAACTTCTGGGGCACCTGGGTCCCTCCGTCTGTTAAGGGTCTTGAATTTGGTTCAGGCCATGTTTCCAGGGCCGTGAGAGCACGCCCACTCACTACCCAGGCTCAGCGCTGGGCGTGGGGCCGGCTTCATAGAGTCTCTCCCCCTCCCTCTGCCCCTCCCCCACTCTTAAAAATAAATAAGTTTCTAGGGGAAAAGGCGAGAGAATACGTTCTTGGAAATTAAAACTACAACTGCCTAATAAAAACTTAAGAGACCAAACTAAATTATAAAGCCAAGTTACTAATATGGGAGAAAAAGGAGAGAAAATCTCCAAAATATATTAACAAATAGAAAAACAGACAAAATGAAAATTAAGAGGCAATGAAAAGAGATTAATTATGGAGTTCAAACGCCTGACTAGGAGACGTTCCAAAGACAATGCTGGAGAAATGCAGAAGATGACAAAAAAGTAAAAGAAAGAAATTTCTGGGCTAGGGGCACCTGGGTGGCTCAGGCAGTTAAGCCTCCGACTTCGGCTCAGGTCAGATCTCACATTCGTGGGTTCGAGCCCCGCGTCAGGCTCTGTGCCGACAGCCAGCTCAGAGCCTGGAGCCTGCTTCCGGTTCTGTGTCTCCTTCTCTCTCTGCCCCTCCCCCTCTCATGTTCTGTCTCTCTATCAAAAATAAATAAAACATTAAAAAAAAAAAGAAAGAAAGAAAGAAATTTCTGGGCTAAAGACAGACCTATGCCCGCAACGCAGAAGAGCCCAGTGTCTAAAACAGTGACTGAGAAGAATGTTGTACTTAAGAGACGCACGTGGGGAAAACTTCTAGCTCCAAATATAAAGAAAACACTCTTAACTTCAAAACAGTATCCACACAGGAACAAAAACGGGACTGACATGGGTCACTCTTCTTTTCCCGTGTGCTCACGAGGAATTCCGGACGCCACAGGCAGCGAACAGTGACATGCACGTTCTGCGGGAAAAAGATGTTGAGGCCAGAATTCACTTCCCAGAAAACCTAACAACCAAATGTCAGGACAAAATAAAGGCATTCTTCAATATGCAAGGACTCACAACTGCCACCCACTCTTCATAAAATTAAGAAATACTGTAACAAGGACAGCATGAGCCAGGGGAGAAATGGGGGCTGAGTGAACGAGGGCAGAAGGAAGTAACACGGGGGCTTAAAGATTCTCCTCCAAAAGCGCTGCGGTGATGAGAGCGGTCCCTCCTTGAAGAAACCTCACGCGGCGTCACAGCACTGTGCCCATCTGAGTGCTGTCCCCTGCTCTCCCTTTTCTGCGACGAGCCAAGCCCCGGACAGCACTTCGGTCATAAAGAGAGTGTAAACGGTAAACCTCGACAATGTAAAAAATAATATAACTAACAAAATCTGTAGAGGAGAAAAACCAGCTGCTGAAGGGGAAGGGAGCTAACTTATCTTTCCTAGCAGGGCCTCCTCTGCAAGGGGGATAAATCACTTCATTAACAATAATAAAGACAATCAGTACAAAAACCACACATACGTGGCAAGAGTTAGGAAAGAAGTATTACAGTAAAAACAAGCTTTATCTTTCACAGTGAGCAGCTACCTAAGCTCACGCGTGGAAGGCGGCTTATAACTTACAGCGGTGACACATGGACTCCGCCACACCCTCCGGAAAGTGGACAAAGGAGGGTATGCGTAAGAGACGTGATTTTTCACTCTACTCTCTTCTGTAGAACTTACATTTTTTGCCACGAATATGAATAACTTTCATAATTTAAGAATTGTTTTAATAAAAAAGGGAATTATGTTTTAGCCATACAGTGAAATACTGTGCAGGTTTCAAAGAACAGAATAATCTCTGTGTGCAAATATAGCCATAAAGATGGCTACACTGTACTACGTGAAAAATCAAGATTAAGAAACGATGCATTAAGATGGTAATGTGTTTAAAATGAAATGTGCGGTGCGGCCACTTGAGAAGACAATCTGGGGGGCGCTTGGGGGGCTCAGTCGGTTGAGCATCCGATTTCGGCTCAGGTCATCATTTCACAGTCCACGGTCCATGGGTTTAGGCCCAGCATCGGGCTCTGTGCCGACAGCTAGGAGCCTGCTTCAGATTCCGTGTCTCCCTCTCTCTGCCCCTCCCCAGCTCTTGCACACACACGTGCTCGCTCTCTCACAAAAATATTAAACGTTGAAAATTAAAAAAAAAAAAGACAATTTGGCAGTTTCTTATCAAGTTAAACAGTCTTACCATGCAATCACAGTCCTAAGTATTTATGCAAAAGAAGTGTAAACACGTTCACACAAAAACCCGCACACAATGTTTTCAACAGCTTTATTCATAATCACTAAAAACTGCAAACACCGAGACACCTGTCCACGTGGGGACACGCACTCAACCTGTGGCACAACAAAAGCACAGAGCAGAAGGTGTGCCGGGGACTGCTACTCAGGGATAAAACGGAACAGGCTACCGCGTCAGGCAACAACGTGGATAAACTTGAAATGCCAGAACTTAAAAGCTACGTATGATATTCTGGAAACAGTAAAAGCAGAGACAGAAAAGAGGCGAGTGGGGGGCGGGAGTGAATGACTGCAACGGGGCCACGCGGGGGAGTTTCAGGCGATGCAGCCATTCCACGGGGTCCACCGTGGTGGACACACGGCTGCCCACACCCGCCAGAGCCCACAGAATGACCTGCAATGGATGCAAAACAAGCTTCAAAACTCCGTGAGCGCGGGACGAGGACCCCGATGAAGGGCTCTAGCTGTGTCACCAACATGACAAACCTCACTGACGGGCCTCAGGGAAAAGACACTGCCCGCAGTAATGCTGGAAACCGACGGAGAAGGAAGGACAAACAGAACTGCGCATGACGGCCGTACTCTGTCTGTAAGTCTGTTTCCAACAAGACTCTGGGCCAGCAATTCTGAAACCGCTCTTCTCACTGGCAGAGAGCAAGTTACAGAAAAACAAGAAGGGCGGGCTGGACTGAACACTGGGACTTTCAGCGGAGTCCGAGACACCAGGAGGAACCTGGGAGACACACAGATGGAGCACAGAACACCAGACACACGCAGCCTGGGGGGACGTCACTGTCCCACGAAGTAATGACACTGCAGGGGCAACACGCACTTCCGACGCCCAGATCTTGGTTTCTAGATACCACGTTTCAAGTTCTTGGAAAAACAGCTGATTCTAGGGCTGAAACAGAGAAAATACAACACAGGCCTGATGTTCTACAGCCATCAGAAAATAAGGACGAGCTCGAACTTAAAAGGATGAGCGCGCGGCAGCGGGACCCCTGGGGCCGACCTCCAGAACTCTCAATAACCAAAGCTGGAGCGTCTCACGCAGGAAATAAATGACGGAAGGAAGGAACCTTGCGGTGTCCACCTGAACAGGCCACAGTTCAGAACAGGCCAGATATTGGGTCAAACATGACTCCACGTTTCTGTGGAGGTGTTTTTCAGAGAAGATCAGTAAACTGAGTGAAGCTGACTACCCTCCATAATGTGAGTGGGCCTAATCCAATCAGTTGAAGGCCTTAACTTTTAAAAGACCAACCTCCCCCTAAAAGGAAATTCTGCCAACACACTCACTGCCTTCCGAGATGAACTGCACCATCAGCTCTCCCCTAGAGAGATTTTAAAAATTCTAAATTGTAAATCACACCATGATTTACACATACCATGTACACACACGGACATACTGTATGTAGCTCTCCATCCTTCCGGTGGTTTCTCTGGAGAACCCTACTAGTACGATTTTTAACACAAAGCAGAAAAATACAATATACAAGTCTGTGGAGCTCCCTGGCCGGCTCAGTCACTAGAGCACATAACTCTTGATCTCAGGGTCATCAGTTCAAGCCCCAGGTTGGCCACGGAGCCTACTTAAAATTTTTTAAAAGTCTATGCACAATAAATCACTGAATAAACAAACAGGGGAGAAAGAACAAGTCTTCCTTACAGAAGAATTCCAAATAATGCTAAGTAAAGATCCTCCCGTCAGGGAGGGGAGGCCGAGTCCCTCCTTCCCACATGAGTGTGGGCTGGACTCAGTTACAAAGAGGAGGATGGGAAAGGGGGAAAACTCACTTGACAGTGGGGAAACCTGACCAACACTGCCTCATCCCTGGGACCAAAGCTCAAACCACCAATGCGGTCGCGTGGAGGTCAAGGGCCACTGGTCAACGTGATGAGAAGGGAAGTCAGCTCGGCAGTATTCTTTCTGAAAACCCACACCCCCAGCGTGACCCCGAGAGAAACGTTAGACAAACCCAACCTGACAGACATTCTACACTCCTCGAAACTGGAAGAGCCATGAAAACCCACAGAGCAGAGCAGACCAGGAAGACACGACCATTAGAGACCCTGTGCTGTCCCAGATGGGCTCCGAGCCGGAGGAGCGGACGGCAGGCAAACACTACGAAGACCTGCAGCACGGACTTCAGGTAACAGTGACGTGTAAGTACTGGCTCGTTGATTGTGACAAATGCGCCACTCGAGTTCATGATGCGAGTGAGCAGAGGGGACCAGGTACAAGAGCACACAGGAGCCTTCCGGGCCGTCTTTACGATCTTTCTAATAAATCTAACACTGTTCTAAAATTAAAAGTTAGGGGCGCCCGGGGGGCTCAGTCAGTTGAGCATCCAGCTTCGGCTCAGGTCATGGTCTCCCGGTTCATGGGTTCGAGCCCTGCGTCGGGTTCTGTGCTGACGGCTGGAGCCTGCTTCCAATTCTGTGTCTCCCTCTCTCTCTGCCCCTCCCCTACTCATGTTCTGTTTCTATCTCAGTAAAAAATATTAAAAATTTTAAATTAAACTACAAGTTAAAAAAAAAAAAAAAAAGCTTACCACAGCGGCACTGCCTCCCCCGCAGCCGCACACCCGAGCCTCACGCCCGAAGCGGCAGCAGGGAGCGCAGCGCTCACCCCGGCCGCCGCCGCACCTGCAAGAGTTAAATATACACCAAACTGCACGACGAGTGGTTGTTTTCACCACGCAAACGCCAAGGGCAGAAGCGGCAGCAAGGGCACAGTCCTAAGGGAGAGACGCAGAAACGACCGGAGAGGACACCAAAAAGACAGTATTTCTCAGGGGGCGGCCACGCCCTAAGACACCTTACGACTTAAATGGGAGAAGAATAACCAGATCAACTCATTTGTATATTCTCTATGCAGATCTAATTTAAATACTGTTAAAGACAGACTCAGAGATTAATGAGGTCTAAGTGTCTCGGTCTTGCTATTGCAAATAAACCAAACTTAAGTTTCCTCTTGTGGAAAATGTGGTCAGACACCTGGGTAGAAAGCCTAAGGTGGCTAAGGTAGAGGACCAGAGAGAAACTTTGACGCACTTAGGAAAAAAGGGGGGCGTGGGGGGAGAAAAGCCAGGGGTGGTGGTGGGAAGGGACGCCTTCATTTTTGTGGCAGTTTACAGAGCTGGGAAACCACAGCCCTAGCAGACAGAACTGTCCGTTAAAGAAACTGCTTTCAGAGAAAAACTTAGGACCTTGCTGAGTCACCGAAGGCATTCCAACAAGTCACTCGCTCAAAGCTAGACCGGTGCAAAGGGCTGTCCCACTGTGGCTAGTGTGGCGAGTCACCTGCGTCCACTTCTTAGCCAACGTTTGTCCATAAAACTCTGCTAGAAAGGGGAGCCAGGGACTGTATCATGGATCCCTAGGGCCAGGCATACAGAAAGAATTCTTTACTAAATGGAAGTATTCTAATTGTTTTACTTTCTATCTTGAAAGATTTGGTTCACGGTCCCTTCGTCCTTGGGGGGAAACATCTACTAAGTAGTTCTAATCCATTCGATAACAATTTATTGGTTGCCGGCTATATTTCAGTCACCCTTCTAGGCATGTGATGTCAATCAATAGGCAGAAAAAAAATCTCTGTCCTTGGTGGGGGGCGGAGACAGGTGAAGGGGCCTGCGTGCGCTCATTGTGATGAACAGGATGCGCAGCTGAGAGATGAACAGAGTCGCTGAGTCACCGCGTCACACGACATAGACCACTACTAATTATACTTGAACAAAGTCTCTATCCTCATGGAGAGAGTGTAGTCTAAATGTCATTCTCCTCCCTGTCCAGAGCAGTGACACTCCAAATATGCTCCATTAACTGGTGCCGATCCAGCAAAGCATTACTGGTCCGTGACACAGGACGCTAAGCAAGCACTTAGAAACTCATGTAGTCACTTCATATGGACCTAATACTATAAATTATAGGCTCAAATTTATCTCTTTAATTCCTCTGTATTTCATTTTTTACTGTTTTTCTAAGTATCATTACGTAATTATTTAGAATTTTCTCAAGTGGGTCTTTAGGTGTCTGGCTGGCTCAGCTGGTGGAGCATGTGACTATTTCAGGTTGTAAGTTTGAGCCTCACACTGGGTACACAGGTGACTTAACAATACAGTCTTTAAAGGAAAAAAAGCTGGTCTTTCATCACAAACAAGAAGCACAGGTGATCACACCACTTCCACCCCTCCTCAAACAGGACTTTACACTTCCAACGTTTTTAAGATTTTCCAACTACCCATCATTCCGAACACTGTTTTCCCATTAGTTCCGTTTATCACATACTCCAATCACATTGAATTGTTTTCAGTACAAACCTTCTGTCTTGCTTGTTCTTTTCCCTCAGTGTTAAATATGTTCCTAGATCTGTGATCAAATGTCACACGTGCTGTTCAAGTCAAGCACAGATGCCACCAACTACTCAAAACCGCCTGCAAAGCAGACAAGGAGAGGGAACCACTCCTAGACTTTTCTCTGACGCTTTAAGTCTCTTAGGGAATCTTCTAAAGAATGCAGGTTACTGGAAATAAAAGAATACCATATTCACTTGGCATCCCTACGGCACACAAAAACAAGGCCGGTGTCAAATTTGTTGAATGAATGTAACAGGCGGCATTACATATACACAAATGAGCTTCATTCAAGAGATCAGAAAACTCTGAAATTATACCCAAAGTGTGTATGTAACCATTTTCTCAGGAAAAGGTCTTTAACTCTTATTAAACTGTCAAAAGAGTCTGAAGAAACCACTGGTCACTAAAGGGCTCAGGTTTTGTCAGCAGACTCTATCTGCCCCCCAGTTCCATCGGCTGAGCTTGGGGGAAATGACCAGATCGGATATAAACCTCAATCTCCTTATCTCGAAAAGGTGGTAACGTCTACTTCAAAGATCTGTTACGAGAACTGAATGTGACCACAAATGGAAAGTCCTAGGATCCTGTATGTTACAAGCATTCACTGATTTTTTCCTTCCTGCCCTCCTCGCTCTTTTGAGTAAGTTTGTAGATCTCCTATGTATATAAGCTTTAGGTCCTTTCTTAAGGACCTTGAAATTTGTGTCCAGACTATGTGCGTGGAAATCTTCCACACGGTTAACTGTCTCTCAGAAACACCTATTTATTTTACATCTCTGCCCACCATACCAATTAATTCTAATTACTATTTTCTTTACGTGATAAACACAAAGATTTCTAAGTCTATTCTGAGAGAGAGCACACACACGCCCGTGGGGGAGGGGCGGAGCGAGGGGGAGACTCTCAAGCAGGCTCCACAGCAGCAGCACAGAGCCCAACTCGGGGCTCAAACTCACAGACGAGGAGATCATGACCTGAGCCAAGGTCATACGCTTAATTGACTGAGCCCACCCGGATCCCCCAAATGCAAAGATTTCTTAAAAGAATGTAACCTAATGCAAGAAAACCGACATCTTGATTCTGATGTATCCAAATACAGTCCTTTTCCTAGGAAGCGCTCCCAGACCTCACGGGCTCCCCTCCCCCGAAGTGGTCCTCTCTCAGGGCCACCGTCCATTCCTTCCACACGTGCACGTGCTCTCACCGCATGCGTGAACCAAAACTGAGTCTACACGTCCATCAATGTCCACTAAACACAGCACTTCCGGGCAGGAACACGAGCCGGCCTCTGCACAACCGGCGGGCCTCACGAGGCTGCACTCAGCTCAGTACACCCTCGGCTGTGCTGATCCTTTCATTCACGGTCCAATGGCAGCACAAGAAGTTTACACGAGGGCTATTTAAAATTAAGATGGAATTTCTATCTTAAACTACACCAGTCTCTTTCAATTTCCTGTTCCTTGAAAGTGTTAATGTGACAATTATGTTGTTGTTTGTAACTACAAAAAGTTTAAAATGGGTGTTCTCTACATGAAAAAAAGACTGATAAAAATGCTTTGGCTACGGGGGCATTTTAAAAACCTTTTATTTTTGAAATACAGATCTACAGGGCAACAGAAAAACTAGTACCCTTCACCCAGGATGTTAGTTAGTATGCTGCATCCCTACAGCGTATCAAACCGAAGAAATCGACAGGAATACAACCCGCACACTTCAGTCAGATTTAGATCATCACTCACTGGAGAGACAGCTCTAAGCAGTTTGATCACATCTGCAGATTTGTGTAGCCACTGCAAGACACAAACCGGTCCCACTGCTCAAAGACCCCCTGCAGCCACGCTGCTACCGCCCCTAGCTCCCCAGGCCCCCAGTCTAGGTCCAGCTCCAGAGCACGTCGTTTCAGCAATTCTGCACAGGTATCAAGACCACGTGGCGTGGGAGCGGACAGCCTCTTCAACAAACGGTCAGGGGAAAACGGGACATCCGTGTGCAAAAGACTGAAGCTGAACTCTTATCTTACACCGTGGATCAAAAAATAACTCAAAATTGCTAAAAGATCTAAACATAAGACGTAAACTATAAAACTCCGGGGAAAGCACGCAGGAGACGAGCCTGGGGACACCGCCCCAAAAGCACAGGCAACAAAAGCAAACGGAGACAAACAGAGCATCAAACTCAAAACCCACCGTGCATCAGAGGACACAGCAGAGAGAGAAGACAGCAGACGCAAGGGAGAAAACGCCCAAAAATCCCATCTATCGCCTAACAAAGGGCTAACATGCACAGCACATAAAGAACTCACCCCGGGGCACCTGGCTAGCCCCATCAGTGGTGCACGCGACTCCTGATCCTGGGGCAGGAAGCTTGAGCCTCAGGTTGGGCGTGGAGCCTACTTTAAAAAAAGACATTTAAAAGAACTCCCAGGGCACCTGGGTGGCTCAATCCATTGAGCACCCAACTCTTGATTTCCTCTCAGGTCATCTCACAGTTCCTTAGATCGAGCCCCCCACCCCCACAGTGTCAGGCTCTGCGCTGACAGCATGGAGCCTGCCTGAAATTCTGTCTCCCTCTTTCTCTCTCCCTAAAATAAATATTTAAAAAATTTAATAAAAAATAAAAGAATTCCTATAATGTAACAACAAAAGATCAAATAATCTGACTAAAAAATGGGTAAAGGACTTGAATAGACATTTCTCCAAGATGACTGTTCAAAGGGTCAATGAGCACATGAAAAGGTACTCAATCACAAATCATCAGAGAAATGCAAATGAACCGTAAGGCCTCCCCTAACACCCATCAGGACGGACCCTCAAGGGCACAGCGACGGGTCAGGACAGGTGCCGGCGAGGACGAGCGGCCTCTGGAGCGCTCCGCACGACCGGCAGGAGCAGCGCCGCCACCAGGGGAAGTATGGCAGCGCCTCAGAACAACGAAGACGGAACACCAGGCAACCCAGCAAGCCCACTTCCGGATTCACAGCCAGGAAGACTGAAAGCAGCACTCGGACACCTGCAGCGGGAGGAGGAAGTGCCCGGAGGTCCGGCTCTGGATGAAGGGATAAACAAGACGTGGCAGACACAAACAAGGGGACATTATCCAGCTGTCACATGTTCCGACGTGGGGGAACCTTAGGACTTTAGGCTGAATGAATAAGCCGGTCAGAAAAAGACAAACCCTGTAGGTCTCCATTTACAGGAAGTAAAGTTCACCAAACTCACACACACGCAGAGTAAAATGCTGGTTACGAGAAGGAAGGGGGAGGGGCAGCTGTTTCAGGGTAAACAGCTGGTTTTTCAGGATAAAAGAGTTCTGCAGATGCCCCACGCCACCGTGAGTGCACTTAACGTTACTGAGCGGCACACGTAAAAATAGTCAAGATGGTCCTCTCTCTGCCCCTCCCCCCTCGTGGTCTAAGAGAAACGGAAAAAAAAAAACTTAAAAACGGGAGGAGGGGGCACCTGGGGGGCTCAGTCGGTTAGGCATCCAACTTTGGCTCAGGTCATGATCTTCCAGCTCACAAGTTTGAGCCCCACAGTGGGGTCTGTGCTGACAGCTCAGAACCTGGAGCCTGCTTCGGATTCGGGGTCTGTCTGTCTCCCTTCCCTTTCCTGTCCTCCTCTCTTCTCTGTGCCCCTTCTCGACTCATGCTCTGTCTTGCTCTCAAAGATAAATGACCATTAAAAAATTTTTTTAATAGCTAAGATGGTCAAATTTATGTTTTTTATAATAAAAAGAATTTCACGTAAATGGAATCATACAGTAACCCTCTGAGACCAGCTTTTTTTTCATTCGGCGTAACTCCCTTGAGAGCATCCAGGCTGTTCCGTGTGCCGACAGGGCGTCAGGGCGTCTACCTGTGCTGGGGACTGGGGGGGGGGGGGGGGGGGGGGGGGGGGGGGGGGGGGGGGGGGGGGGGGGGGGGAAGACGAGCGATGCACAGGGGCCTGGGGAGGGGTCCGGGCAGTCCTCCGGAGCGATCCCTGACCACGCCACCATGACCATTCAGAGACTTCTACAAAGACCTAAGATTCATGTCTCTGAAATAAAAGCCCAAATGTGCACGTGATGGGTTGCAACCTAAGTGTCATTTGTTTTGTAAAAATGTTAAGAAATTTGTAAAAAAAATTTGTTTTCTATAACGGATTTTCCATTATAGAAACGTTCCCCCACATCCACTGGAGAGCATTTGGTGTTATCTTTTTGGTTTTTTTTTTTAATTATAGCTATTCGAGTACATGTGCACTGATATGTGGTTATATTTGTTTTCCCTCATGGTCAATAACGTTGGATATCTCTTCATTTGCTTATATGCCATCTGAAATGTCTGTTCACATCTTTTGCTCATTTTCTAAATGGACTGTTTGCTCTTACTGTTGAACTCCGCAAGTTCTTCATATATTCTAGACCAACCCTCCACCAGGTATTTAGATTGCAAATATTCTTCTTCTTCCGGCTTGTAGCTTACCTTCTCAGTGGTCTCTCGCGAACACAAGTTTTTAATGCTGATGACACCCAGGTTACCGACAGACCCTTCCACAGATGACCCTTTCGATAAAACCTCTTCACTTAGCACCACACGGCCTTGAACTAGAAACTCTAATATGCGCACCACACATAAAAAGAGAATGATGAAGCACAAAAAGTATAAGCACATTCAAAAGCCAATCAAAACAGTGCCTCCTAACATAAAGGGCATCTAGAAAACAATCCTGAATCTGGTAAGTTCCTCTTTAAAAGCAATGCTTACTTTACAAAATTAAAGCAACAGCTTTAAACAACACAAAGAGCTGCCAGGTATAAAATTTGTTGTTTCCACTTTTAACAGCCCCCTAACCAATGGAGAAGTAGACAAAAAAAGGCTACGAAAAGTAGAGAAGGAACAGCAGCACTTTCTCTAAGTTACTAGACATTGATAGCATAAAAAAAAGGTGAAACTCTCCTCTTACATAAATTAACTTCCACACATTTTCTAGAGCCTCACATCATAAAGAGAGGTATGCATCTCTACAGCAACAGTAAATTACGGTAATTTTCCCAGCAGTTTCTCTGAGTGCCAGAACCTGATGGTGGAACCACATTGATAAAAACTTCTAATCTGCTTGAGCAAGGCTAGTACTACCTCGCACTAGAGGGAAAGTTTATAATGCTGTATTTTAACATGCATGTATCTTATTTTCTAAAAACGCATTTTATCCTTATTCTAACCTGTTCATTACCATAATTTGCAAAAGATTTGCTTTTTCTTTTTTTTTTTTTTTTTTTAATCTTTGGTAGACACAGTGAGACAGCGCAAGCAAGGGAAGGTCAGAGGGAGAGGGAGGTACAGAACCTGAAGCAGGCTCCAGCTCTGAGCTGTCAGCACAGAGCGCAACGCAGGGTTCAAACCCAGGAACCATGAGATCATGACCTGAGCCGAAGCCGGGCGCTCAACCAACTGAGGCACCCAGGTGCCCCTGCTTTTTCTTATTTGAACTTCTCTGTGCCTGAAATGCCATCAACCAGATGTAACTACACTAAGTTTACCTTACCAGATCATTTCCATGCACATATTCTCTGCTTTTCTCTCTGAGAAGTCACTTCCCATAAACCAAAGACGGCATTAAATAGAACCTTGGAGGTCATTTCACATTGCAAATTCTAACAAATATTTCTCAATAATTAAGAAAAGACAAACTTTTCATTCTAAATGGAACAGAGTCCATTAAAATGAGGAATGCTTAGTATTCACTTGCCTGAAACAAGAACACACCCACACTAGTTAACCATAAAATTAGTACAGTCCCCTCAAAAAAAACTTGCACCGAAGCACCCAAAACCAAATAATCTAAAGACTGAAACTCATCTTGATAATGTAAACAAGCACTCCACCTGAGGAAATCAAAAAGCAACCCCACAGTGGGAGTCCAAGCGCTTCCAGGGTCCACACACTGGATACCGCCGTATTAGCAAGCAAGGCATCGTACTGCCATGACTACATACGCCCAGAAGTACCACCAAACCCAGTGCGTATTAACACGGAAACTACATAATAAAACTACACCCTTTGGGACTGCGTCAGAGCAAACACAGCAGATTACGCACTGTACAATTTACGTTAGTCTTCGAACACAGTCAGCAGCACTTTAGGAAGTGAGGGCACCGCTACAAGAGACCACGGTAGGGGTGCCGGGGCAGCTCGGCTGGCGAAGTGACCAACTCTTCATCTCGGCTCAGGTCAGACCTCGGGGTTCGGGAGCTGGAACCCCACATCCAGGTGCCGTGCTGATGGCACACAGGCTGTTGGGATTCTTCCTCTCCCTCTGCCCCTCCCCCACTCATGCGCACAGGCAAGCACACTCTGCCTCTCAAAATAAACTTTAAAAAATTAAAAATTAAAAACCAAAAGGCTGATGTATGTTTCATTCTGAGGTAGTTTATAGAAAATTAAGCCACCATTATTTCTAAAACACTAAATTTCACCGCATTATCAAAAATATTCACTGAATGACAGAAACTATTACTTAAAAATCATTTACTCACTGGTGTTAAGAAAATTCACTTATTCACTAAAATATTAAGACTTTCCCCTAGCTTCATTGAGACACAACTGACATATGACATTGTGTACTTCTAAGGTGCACAACAGAATGATCTGACGCACGATGCTTCCACCGCAGGGAATGTGACCTGCCTGACGCTGCGTCCTGAACCACACAAATACGTATTTGTATTTGTTCCATGTACACTCTGTTTTCTGAAAACATAGGCCATAAACTATGCAAAAGTTGCATTATTGCTATAATAGAGCAATTATTTCACAATGTAAAAATCCCCAAACTGTTAATTAGTAGTATGATGCACCATAAATTTACTTTTAGACTTTCCTCCCATTTTTTTAAACACCTTCTTCCACATCAGCTAACAACTATTAAGATTACTGGTTAAGGGGCGCCTGGCTGCTGGGTCAGTGGGGCGTGCAACTCCTGATCTCAGGGTTGTGCGTTTGAGCCCCACGCTGAATGTAGAGATGACTTAAAAATTTTTTGTGTTTAAAAAAAGGTTACCAATACTTTATATTAAAAATATATGTTAAATGCCATGTTCATCACCCAGAATACTAGTATTCCTGTCAATAACCAATTATTCTGTATCAGCTTGTTTAAAATTGTTAATGGAATCTGTATGTCAGCGTGCCATTATAGAAAGGGCAGGACATATTAAATCATTCTAATTCCTCCTTTTAAGTGTATTCTCTGAGCCCCCCGCCCGCCCGCAGTGTGGCTCCGGATTTCTGGCCTCCCGGCCACCCAACAGCACTCCTTTAGCACTCAGATTTTCTTGGGGCGCCTGGCTGGCTCGGTGTGTGAAGCTTGCCACTCTTGATCTCACAGTTGTGAGCTAGAGCCCCACGCTGTGTGAACAGACTACTTAAAAATAAAGATCTTAAAAAAAAATTTTTAATAAAACTAAAATAAAATTTAAAAGTGGATTGTCTTGGGCATCAAGATGTGTAGATTCTCTGGGCATGAGACCAGGAATCTGTATTTCCCAAGGGATTCCACTGCACATGACGTCAGAGAAACACACGGAAGTAACTCATCAAAACCACCTACTTAAATGGGCGCCAAGGAGAAGACGATTTGGGAATTTTCCAGATTACTTTAAAATTAATCAAAATTTCTACAGTAAAACAAACTCAGTTTAAGTATAGTTCTGGAGTGACAGGTCCCTACGAAACCCTAACTACGAAAAATCCCTGTTCTCAGAATTAAAAAATAAATAAATAAATTCAAGTAATCTTAAAACAAAAAATCATCCTCTTATTCCTTATAAATGCTTGTCATATCATAAAACTCACTATGATTAAAGAGAATTAAGTCCAACTAGCCCAAAACTGTTCTCACTGTGAACCACCAACACCAAAAAGCTTAGCACCTCCTTCAGCCTATGATGCTGGCCTGAGGCTGACAAGGGCTAAAATATCTGTTTAGGATTACCTTCAGCATAGCACTTAGCACCTGGGCGGTTCAGACCGTTAAGTGTCCGACTTCGGCTCAGGTGGTGATCTCACAGTCCGTGAGCTCAAGCCGCGTCGGGCTCTCTGCCGCCGGCAGAGGCCACTCCAGGTCTCCGATCCCCCTTTCTCTCTGCCTCTACCGCATGTGGTGAGCCAGCTGGTTGAGCGCTGGACTTCAGCTCAGGTCATGATTTCACAGTTCCTGGGTTCAAGCCCAGCGCTGGGCTCTGTGCTGACAGCTCAGAGCCTGGAGCCTGCTTTGTATGGGTTCTGTGTCTCCCCCCCCCCGCCCCTCCCCCGCTCCCACTCTGTCTCAAAAATAAACAAACATTAAAAAAATGTTTTTAGGGGCAGCTGGGTGGTTCAGTCGGTTGAGTGAGCGTCCAACTTGGGCTCAGGTCATGATCTCATGGTTCGTGGGCTTAAGCCCCACTCTGACAGCTCAGAGCCTGCAGCCTGCTTCGGATTCTGTGTCTCCCTCTCTCTGCTTTTCTTCAGCTTGTGCACGTGTGCTCTCTCTCTCTCCCTCTCAAAAACATTTTAAAAAATTAAAAATGAATTAAAATAAACAAAATAAAAATGTTTTTAAAAAACAAAAATAAACATTAAAGAAAAAATATCACTTAAATCTTAATGTATATGTAGTATTTTGTACGAAAATTTAAGATGGAAATATTTCCATGATCACTGTGATAGCTACTGGATAAATTAACTCTGCGTGTGTAAATTTATAAAACACTGTTTCACATCTGTGTTAATTACTGCTTCCTGGGAGGCAATATAGGCAATTAAAACAAAAAAGTCTAGTTAATTGAAATTAAATAAATAAAACAACATCTCCAAAATCAGAAGGCCCTCCACCTGAACGCAGCAGTACCACTTAACTTACTTACTACACTTGACTTTGGTCAAGTAACTCAACCTCTCTAAGTCACTATTTCCTTATTGGCAGGATTAAATGAGATGATATATGTAAAGTAGTCAGTACAGTGACCAGTACAAATGTCAAACTATGCACATGAATATACATACAAGACTCTGAATCTCTGAAAAGGCACACAGGAAATCATCAATGATGGCTGTTTCCAAGAAAAGGACACAGGGCTCTTCGGGGGAATGGAAAGACTGTAGCATGTTATGCTCTGTATTTTTAACCAGGAACACTACCTTCCCCAAAACTGAAGTAACTGTGAAGTATCCCTGGTATATCAGATTTCTTAGGGCGCAGTATTATGCACTGCTGATGAATCCAAAGGAGTAAGTCAGAGTCTAATAATATCCGCGAAGGAACACACAACCTATCTGGTTTCATCAATCTGTTTGGTGTTCTTACTCGTTTCACAATAGGATAATGGTCTTAACGAAACACCTTTAAACCAGTAATTTTGCAACCTGGGTTGATTTTTTTTAATATAGTTTATTTTTGAGACAGAGAGAAGCAGAGCACGAGTGGGGGAGGGGCAGAGAGACAGACAGACACAGAATCTGAAACAGACTCCAGGCTCCGAGCTGTCAGCACAGAGCCCGACGCGGGGCTCGAACCCACGAACCGTGAGATCATGACCTGAGCCGAAGTCAGATGCTTAACTGACTGAGCCTCCCAGGTGCCCCAACCTGGGTTGATTTTAATCCCTCAGGGGACACTGGCAATGGAGACATCTTTGGTTGTCGCAACCAAGGGGGGACACTAGGACAGTATCCGGTGGGCGGAGGCCAAGGACGCAGCTGAACGTTCTGTAACACACAGCACAGGCCCCACAACATCCAACCGAAACGTCAGGAGTCTTGAGTCTGAGAAACTCAAAGGACCAGGTTCTTTAGTACAATTACCAACAAAACAAATCACACACACACAATTCTCCCAACAAGTGATGAAGCAAAAGCCTAAGGGCTGACCTCAATATATGTAACCATTGTTGACTACTGTTGTGTCTGAAATTCCAGCAGCCAGAATGGCTTACAGGTTTCTGTCTACTCGATTCAACACCTCTCAAGATTTTTTATCATTAAGCCTTTGAAAGCTCACTCTAAATGATTTCAAGAGATTACAGTTTACCATTCTCTCCTGTTTTCCACTGATATTTGAAGAACCACAAAACTCAAACAATGCACTACTAACACAAGGGCCTTTATTTTCCTGAGGAGTTATCAAGGCCTCCCCATGAATGTGACATTTACACTCTCACTTAGTACACTGCCTTGGCCTAATATGTTGTGCTTAACTAAAATCCTCCAAATATTTAAGAAATTAAGGACAGCCCATTATTTCTGATCAAGAAGGCAAAAAAAAAAATTAAACAGCAGTTAAGTAACTTTATAGTGAAGTTTGAAAAATTACAAATTAATACATTCTCTCCACCAACCTTAAAGCATGTTGCAATGTGCCTTACAGGGTCAGCCACTGGGGCACCCAGCTGGCTCGCAGGGTGGAGCGGGGGGCTCTTGATCTCAGGGCTGTGGGTTTGAGCCCCACCATGGATTTAGAGATTACTTAAAAATAAAACCTTAAAGGACACCTGGGTGGCTCAGTCCGTTAAGAGACTGCCTCCTGGTTTCGGCTCAAGCCATATTCTCACGGTTTCCTGACCTCGAGCCCCACATCCGGCTCCTCACTGACCGCGTGGAGCCCTGCTTCTTCGTTCCTATTCTCCCCCTCTCTCTCTCCGTACCTCCCTCACTAGCGCTCTCTCTCCCTCAAGATAAACAAACCTTAAAAAAAATAAAATAAAATCTCTTAAAAAGTCAACCATGAATAGCTTTGGAAAACGGTTTATCAACATGTGGGACTAAGCTTGTCAATAAATGCAAAACTAAACCGAGAGGCCATCAAAATCTAGAGCTGAGTAGGAAAACAGTTTTGAAATACTGCTAACACTGTTATTAGTCATATTTCACTTTCTTAGTAACTGCGTTAACTTACACCTTCTGTAATCTCTATCGGAATTATGTAAGAGTTGAAGACTGTTTTAATACTGACTTCGTATTCTAAGGCTGTTTAATAGCTAAGCACGTGAGAAACACACTGGTCAGGGAATTCTTCGCCAGACAAAACATATCTTAATTCCTTCTTCCAAAATAAACAAAAACAATACACAAACACGAAGATGGGTTTGCAAATACAAGATGCAATACAGTTACTGTTTCATAGCTCTTCCGATACATTATTCCTGTCGAATTTGAGTGTCGCTAGAACTTCTCCATCCACTTGACGCCACTCTTCCCGAGCCTCCAGAACTTTAATACTTGTCCAAACCTGCTTGTTCATGGTCTAATAATAAACCTAATTATACAATCTGTAACAGCCCCTGACAACCTTTTCCTTAAGAAGCCATAAAGGTGATCTAACCAACACCTCACAAGCCCCGGGAAGCGCCTGTCAACCCCGGAGTCGCGCACGCCCCCCTCGGGCCGGCACACCGGGCGGGGCGCTGCGGGCGCCCGGGGAGCGGAGAGGCCCCGCCGGAGCCTCCGGAGC
>NC_043716.1:295411-299603 GCF_006229205.1 Suricata suricatta
CCGCCCCCTGCGCGCCGCCGCCGCCATCTTGGGGAGGTCTGGAGCGGCTGACTCTGGGGCCGCCGCTTGCCGACGCCCCGCTGGCGCCATGACGAAGAGGTCGCTGAGCGTCGGGGCTGCGCCCGGTTGGAGCAGGTGGACTGGGGGTGCACAGGTCACATGGAGCGATGGACGCCCGGTTCGTGGCGACTACCCAGCTGTCGTCTAACAGTCCGCACGTGGTGTGCGAATTGGTCATTGTCAAAACCGGACTTAGTATCTGTGTGCCCCATTTTAAGTAAACCCCCAAAACAGACCGAATGTATGCTGTTAAGTCATCCTACAGGAAGCATGCCTGAAACAAAATGTTGCGAACCTCCTACTACGAACCGACTAAGCGTAGATAGTAGGGATCTATGGGTAAGGACAGCTGAGATTAGACTCTGACATGCTCAAACTGCAGTGCAAAAAGTCATCTACTGAGCAAAGGTGAAGGGTGCCCTAGGGTTTTGAGAAAGCATCTGTGCTCGGCCAGCCTCCCCTCTCTCTTCCCCGCAGCCGCCTACCGCGCATAAACTCCAAACTCTCCGAATGGCGCTTGAGTACCTATCCCTGTTTTCAACAGATAGGTACTGCACCTGTACTAACCTTGTACCTGGGCTGCGGGAGACACGCAAAGGTCCAGCTCTCTTCCTGCCCCCAAAAGGCTTACAGTCTCTGGGTTCCGGGTAATAGCCAGAGGAGGGGCGGGTTCCAATACAGTTTTCTGGATAGCAAAAACTACTGAAAAAAAAAAACTGTCCTCAGCCTCCCGCTCGAAAATGTCAGATGACCAAAAAAACAGAAGGAGTGCATCCCAACTCCTTCAGGGCAACAAACCCAAGGGGCTAACCAAGTTTTGTGAGGCCTAAAGTTTACTCAATTTGGAAGACTCTGAGGAAAAGAATAAAACAGGAAGGCGTGAAGATGACATTATTTAGAATGAGAAGGTAAATCACAAAGAACTGCTGTAGGCTGGGAGAATCAGTCCCTCTCTATAGGATCTATAGGATCGGAAGCAGAAATGCTTCTGATTGCAGTATGGCTCCCCCTCTGAGCTAGAACTAATCCCAGCCATCAGGGGCTCTTTAGCTCTTAGCTCTACCAATAAGAAATCAGTTTCTAGGAACACTCCTCTTTTTTGGACTAAAAATCTTTCTTTTTAAATAAATGTTTAATGTTATCAAAGTAGTAAATGCACATAGTTCATATCAAATAGTATATTAAGGCTTATATTGAAAAACATTCTTTGTCTACCACTAACCCACTCCTAAATCCTTCTTGCCACACAAAATCCCTTAGCAGTTTCTTCTGGTAGTTACCTCATTTATTCTAAACAATGTACTTTAGGGGTGCTTGGTGGCTCAGTCGGTTCAGTGGCCAGCTCTTGATTTCAGCTCAGGTCATGATCCCAGTATTGGGGAATTGAGCCCCAATTCAGACTCTGCTGAGTGCGGAGTCTCCTTAAGATCCTCTTTCTTTCCTTCTTCCTCACTCTCTCCATAATAATAATCATAATAACAATAATATGCTCTAGTGCTTTCTCTGGACTTGCCCCATCTAGACCTTATATATTTATTCTTGCTGAAACTGGTGAGGATTTGATGATCTTATACTACCTTCCATTCCTTCATTCTCCTAATATCATTAAATCATCAAATGTATATCCATGAACGGTTTTTATATCAATGATTGTTATGTCAATCAATAGTTTTTACACTATTGTGACCTTATAAATGTTGACTACAATGCACTCTATATTTATTCCTTACATGGACTTTTTTTGACCCAGGGTTTCTAATTATACTTCTTTTTCTTGTGGTATCTTGATTAAAATCAATATCCTTCCCTTCCCTATCCCACCCCCTTGTTACTGTATTCTGTCAAGCCCTTTTTCTTAGAAATCCCCCTTCTGGAAGGTTGCATGTTACCCCTCTCATCTGGGCTGGTTGCATTAAGCCGTGCTGGCCGTATAAAAGTCTTCCTAGGATTCCTCTTGACCACTCTTCTGGGCTCAGTCTACTTCATTCTGGATCTCAAGGGTAATTCCTTTTCGTTTACTCCTTTCTTTTGCTAGAGCATATTCTCACATAGTTCTGAGGAATATATATAGGGCAGATTTTCTGGGTCCTTATACATCCAAAAATGCCAAAGTTTTAAACATCTACAATTTAATGCCAGCTTAGCTGGGTATAGAATTTTATGCTTAAAATCATTTTGCTTCAGAAATACAAAAGTACCGGTCTGTTGTCGTCTAGAATCCAGTGATGCTGTTGATTCTTGTTCCATTTTGGGTGACCTATTTTTTTTTCTTCTTGGAAATTTGGAGGACTCTCTTGTTACACCTGATAATTTAAGGTATGATAACAGGCCTTGCTGTGTCCATAGAGTGTTCTCTTTTTTAAGTCAGTGCTCACAGTGAGTTTTCCAGTGAGACAATGGTTGTTCTCATTTACATTTAGAGGTACGCCTAGGATAATGTCATAGTCTGCATTTTCCTCATATATAAAAAATTATTTTATTTTTATTTTTTATTTTACTGTTTATTAACTTTGAGAGAGAGAGAGAGAGAGAGAGCGAGCAGGGGAGACACAGAGAGAGAGGAGAGAGAATCCCAAGCAGGCTCTGCACTGTCAGCACAAAGACCCACGTGGGGCTCAAGCTCATGAACCGTGAGATCATGACCCCAACTGAAACCAACAGTCAGACATTTAGGGCGCCTGAGTGGCTCAGTCGGTTAAGCATCGAATTCGGCTCAGGTCATGATCTCACGGTTCGTGGGTTCGAGTCCCGTGTTGGGGGTCTGTGCTGACAGCTAGCTCAGAGCCTGGAGCTTGTCTTCCAATTCTGTCTCCCTCTCTCTATGACCCTCCCCTGCTCGCACTGTCTCTTTTTCTCTCAAAAATAAAATTAAAAAAGCATTAAAAAAAAAAAGAGCTGGACACTTAACTGACTGAGCCACCCAGGTACCCCTATAAAAATTATTTTAAAAAGCAACAGATATTTGTATGTTGATCTACAAAGTTCATTAAACTCTAAATTAATCACTATCTATAGATTATTTTTATTTTCTACAAAAAAAAAAATGTGTCCAAAGAATGTCATTTCTATTTCTTTTGAAACACTGTTTCTCTTTGTTGCCTTCGCTGCCTAGGTTCTCCAGCAGAGTGGCCTAGAAGATGTGGTGGGCACCTGTGTTTTGTTCATTCTTAAAGGGACTGTTTCAGTGTTTCACTATTAAGCCTCATACAGCAGAATTTTTTTTTTAGATCTTTTTTAACAGATTAAGGACTTTCTCTCCTATACCTTGCTTATCAAGATTTATTTTTTATAATAACTCCCAAATCTCCAGCACAAATCTTTCACCAGAGGCTTATATTGACAATTTCACCTGTCTAACTCTGAATTCATTTATTTAACAAGTGTTTGTTGAGCACCTACTATGAGCTAAAGTTAGTTTTTAAGAAGAGGGATCCAGGAGTAAAGTAGTCAAATCAGGCCACTACTGATATCCAGTAAGAGAGGACAGTCAATCACAAACTAAACAAATATTAAACGATTCAGCACCAGATTACAATAAGCCATGTGATGGAAACAAATAGTGTAAGTGAACAACTCCAGGAAAAGAGTCTCTACTAGGTAAAGAGGTCAAGGAAGTCCTCTCTCAAGAGAAGATATTTGGGCTGAGGGCTGCACTGCAAACAGGACATGCCATTTGGGGACCCTGGGCCAGAGAGGAAGCAGCTACTGCTCAGGCCCCGAGGGAGGTAGGAGCTCAGCCTGTCCGAAGCCTGGACAGGTCGGCACAGGTGGGGTGCAGGGGGCGAACCAGAGGCGGGCAGGGCCATCTTGCAAAAGGCCTTGTTGACCACAGCGGAGAGCTTGGGTCTTAGCTTTGCTGCAGGGCAAGCCTTAGGAGGGGTGTGATCACTTGCCGTGATCTAAAGTTCCCTTCGGTGCTTATGGAAAAGAGAGGTGTTTGCTGGAAGACCAATCAAGTCTGTGGCAGAAGATGAGGGAAAAGATGGCGGTGGCGGGAGCCGTGGGGGGAGCCAGGGCGTGCGCAGGGATGCTGAAGAAGGTGGGGGGGGGGTGGATTTGAGATACATTTCGGAAGTAAAAGAGCAGGGGCTTGCTGACATTGACTGCGGGTGAGTGGGAAAGATGGCTTCTA
>NC_043716.1:299703-311559 GCF_006229205.1 Suricata suricatta
GAGCCAGGGCGTGCGCAGGGATGCTGAAGAAGGTGGGGGGGGGGGTGGATTTGAGATACATTTCGGAAGTAAAAGAGCAGGGGCTTGCTGACATTGACTGCGGGTGAGTGGGAAAGATGGCTTCTAGGTCTATGGTCCTGGGAGGACTGGCTTGATTTGAAAACGGCGGGGGGGAGGAGAGGTTTTGGTGTGGGGGATACGTACTTGAATAAGCTCTATTTTAGCTGTTTATTAGACCGCCCAGCAGACATGGCAAATTAGCAGACACATACCTAAGACGGGTTTAGACAAGAGGACAAAGTGACAGATACAAATTTGGAGAGAATAGCATTAGACTTCCTAGAGAGAAAGTGTAATGATTTTTTCTTTTTTTTTCTTTTTTTTTTTTTTTCATTTTATTTATTTGAGAGAGAGAGAGAGAGAGGGGGGAAAGCACAAGCAGGGGAGGGGCAGAGGGAGAGAGAGAATCTCTACCAGGATCCATGCTCAGCATGGAGCCTGATGCAGGGCTTAATCCCACACCCCTAGGATCATGACCTGAACCAAAATTAAGACTCAGATGTTCAACCAACTGAGCCACCCAGGCGCCCTGAGACTTTTTCCTTAAACCTAAAAGTGAGCCCAGAAGCACCCGGACATCTGAGGTCAGGTAGAGGAGGAGAAACCAACAGTGCAGGCTGAGGAAGTGCACAGAAAGGAGAAAGCCCGAGACAGGAGGACATTCCCCAGGAGGAAGGAACAGTCAACGGCCACCTGCCACTGAGAAGAAGAGAGAGGTGTGGGCTGCGAAGCCTGCGCTGGATCTTGAACCTGGGCACCCGCTGCTCACCTCGATGGAGCGTGCTGAGCAGGCTCCTGGCTGAACGTGACGCGAGGGCACGGGGCTCACACGCAGCTCGTGGGCATGACCTGTGAGTGGCCCCAGGAAGGCCCGTTCAGTAACCCTGTTTCTGGTGATGCCCAGTGGCTCAGGTGCGCAGGGAGGCGGCCGTCAGCGAGCAAGTGCAGAGGGAGATGGAGACGGGGAAGGTCGTGGGGGGGGAGTGAGGAGGGTGACCGCCGAGCAGGCTCCTGTCTGAGCAGAGAAGGAAGTGAAAACTGGAAGGAGCTGATGGATAGCGGGAAAGTGATACAAATAATGAGGTCTCAATGAGGTTGAAGAATTGTGTGGAGCAGTCACTTAACCAAGTGAGCTGCAAGGTCAGGAAGTGCTGGTCAGGGTGGGTGCTTGGAATCCAGAATTCGGCTGTGATGTGCTTATCACGTGAATGTGGAGAGGCTGGCAGGTTGGGGGGGAGGGGGACGGTCAAGGAGGCGAGGCAGGAGTGCTGGGTAGGTCATTCACGTGGGAAATGAAGTCCCCAAGAACTATCCACCGGTGACAGCGATAAAGGGAGTTCTCCTGCTACAGCCAGATGGCATCAACCTCGAAGGAGCTAGGGTTTGGGGGGAAAAGAGAAAAGTCTGGAAAGCAACTACGGAAACACAAGATGCTAAGCCAACGCTGAGACTGGCAGAGGGTGAGTGAAGACAGCCTTCCCTTGGGGCGGAGGATGCTGAGTGGTCAGATGAGGCCACGGAGGAGAGGGGCGCCCACAAGCTACTACTCCCACTGCCCTGACCCAAGGTCGGGGTCTCCTGCCCAGACCTGCTCTGTCATGAGCCACGGTGCCTGCTCACCCGGGTCAGAAACCGGAGGGTCAGCCTTGGTGCCCCCCTCTCACCCCTACATCTCATCGGTCACCAAGGCCTAAATGTTTGCTCCTTTCCGTTCCCGTGGACACTCCCTGATCCAAGCCCGGGCAAATCCCAAAACCTCCATGAGGGTCTCCCGGCCACTGATCTTGACTCCCTCTTGCCTCTTCTCTGCAGCCACAGTGAAACATTCAAAATGCGAACCTGCTACTGTCTCAGTCCTGCTTAAAACATGCCATGCCCCCCCCCCCCCGCTAGCTAAGGGTGAGGTCTAAGCTCCCCACTATGGTCTGCCCTTCTCGGCGTAGTTTCAGACACTCGCCCAGGCTCCAGCTTCGTCCTGAACCTCTCACCCTGGCCTCTTCCTAACACTCTCTGCTCCTGAAGGCACTTCTGTCCTTCCTCCAAAGGGCCGCGGCTCCTTTTCGCACCGCTGGCCTTTCCCTTTGCCATCCCAGCGCTCAGAACACGACAGCCATGCAGGCGGAGACCGCCTAGGAGCCCGTCCTGCGGCTCCTTGAGGGAAGCGATTTCCTCCAGAAACTTTTCTCAGTCTCCAAACTAACCTCACTTCCGTTCCTGGTGCCAGTCTGCAGTGCAGCTGCTGCCCGGCGTTTATCTGGGGGCACTGCATGCGCTCCTCTGCTTTCCGCTGTCTGTGAGCTTCGTGATGGCATTTTACTCCTCTGCCCTCAGAACTTAATATCCTGATGCTGCCCAGTAAATACTCAATCCGTATCTGGCAGATGGACACGCCGACTCTATTAAATTAATAACTGGATAATCTCTCAAGATCACTAGAGGCCTATGCTTATGAAATTTGGATTTGTGTACCGGCAGAGGGAGAGGCGGAGTGGGGTGCCAAGGTGTCCTCAAAGCTACAGAATCAGCCTCCCCTGGATTCTTAATTTTGCTCATTTTTTGAGGTTAAAAAGTAAAAACTAGTTAAAGGTTAACCTATAACTTTAAATGCTTATATCAGAGAAGAAGAAAGCGGGCAGCAGACCGGCCAAGTTGCTGGAGCCGGGGACACTTGATCTCAGGGTTATGAGTTTGAACCCCGCTTTGAGGGTAGTAAAAATAAAATATTTTTAAAAAGGAAAAAATAGGAGCACCTGGGTGGCTCAGTCGGCTGAGCACCCGGCTTCAGCTCAGGTCATGATCTCACAGCCTGTAGGTTCGAGCCCCACATGGGGCTCTGTGCCGACAGCTCAGAGCCTGGAGCCTGCTTCGGATTCTGCGTCTCCCTCTCTCTCTCTGCCACTCACTCTCTGTCTCTCTCTTTCTCAAAATAAAATAAAGACATAAAAAATTTTTTTAAAAGAAAAAGGACTGAAAACTCAATAAGCTAAGCTTTTATTGTAAAAAGGTAGAGACAGAATAGCAAAGTAAACACAAGGAATGGGGCTGAGGCAGCGGGATGGCCACATACAAACTAAGTCCTAACAAACGAAGGTGGGCCCGTTCCTCACCCAACAGATGAAAGTTAACTGAAAATGGGTCAGGTACCTAAAGAGAAGGTCTGAGACGCTGCAGTGCTTAGAGGAAAACACTGAAGTAAATCTCCGCGATCTTATCAGGCCGGTGGTCCCTTAGACAAGATACCAGAAGCAGATAAACTGGACCTCCTCCAAATTACACGCTGCGTACTTCACAGGACACCAGCAAGACAGTCAGAAGAAAACTGACCTGGGAGAACAACTTTACATATCGTGTACCTGAAAAAAGACTCATATCTAGAATATGCAAAGGACTCAACTCGGTAAAAAGACACATCACCCAATTTTAAAATGAGCAAAGGGTCTGAATAGACTTTCTCCAAAGGAGACAAATGGCCAATAAGCCTGTGAAAAGATGTTCGACATCATTAGCCACGAGGGAAATGCAAATCAGAACCACGATGAGATGCCACCTCACATCCACTAGGACGGATGGAATGAAAAAGACAGATGCTGACAAGTGTGACAGAGGACACGGGGGGGGGGGGAGCGGGCCTCCCACGTGGTTGGCATTACGTGTGACACGGTGCAGCCACTGTGGAAAACAGGCTGGCGGCGTCTCAGGAAGCGAAGCGTGGAATTTCCATATGAGTCAGCACCTCCACTGCTGGGTGCGTCCCTAGTAGCAATGAGAACTCACGTTCACACACAAACACTTGTACAGGAGTGTTCACAGCAGCATTACTCCTGACAGTGAAAAGGCGGAAAAAACTCAGGGCGCTTGGGTGGCTCAGTCGGTTAAGTGTGGACTCCTGGCTTTGGCTCAGGTCACGATCTCACTGGTTCGTGAGATGGAGCCCCACACCGGATTCTGTGCTGGGCATGGGGCCCGCTTGGGATTCTCTCCCTCTCTCTCTCTCTCTGCACATCTCGGCTCTCTCTCTCTCTCTCTTGCTCTCTCTCTCTCTGCCCCTCCCCCCTCACATGAATGCTCTCAAAAATAAACCTTTAGGGGTGCCTGGGCGGCTCCGTCGTTTAAGCATCAGACTTCGGCTCAGGTCATGATTCCGTGGATTGTGAGTTCGAGCCCCGCATCGGCCTCGGTGATGACAGCTCGGAGCCTGGAAGCTGCTTCTGATTGTGTCTCCCTCTCTCTCTGACCCTCCACTCCCCACACTCTGTCTCTCGAAAATAAATAAACGTTAAAAAAATAAATAAATAAAACATTAAAAAGTAAAAACAAAAAGTAACATTTAAAAAATAACAAAACTATTTTAAACAAATGGAATTGGTTGTTGAATGTCTTCCTACAAGACAAAGCCTAGGCCTAGATGGTTTTATTGGTAGGTTTTACCAAATTTCAAAGATCAACTGATTCTAGTCTCACAAAACTAGAGTAGGGGACAGAGGGTACGTGTTTCAAAACCAGCACAAACTTAACACTGGGAGCTGACAAGACCAGTTTGAGAAAGGACAACCGCATCAGTGTAAACCGTGAACATGGATGCAAAACCTTACAGACAAAATGGGCAAATCGAACGGGCGATCTGTAAAGTCCCGCACATTGCGTCTGAGACAGGACCACCCGTTCGGTTTCCATTAGGAAATCAATGTGATTCGCCACCTGAACAGATCAAGGGGGGGCAGGAGAGGCAGCCCGCTCAGAACAAACACCTGATGGAATCCCAAGTCCTTTTTTCTATAAAAGTCTGAATAAACGAGGAATAGATAGAAGCTTCCCTGACCCGTTCAGTGGCCACGACAAAAACCCCGGCCTACGGCCAGGCGCGGGACGGCCGCCCACGGGAGAGCCTGGCCGGCGCAGGGAGGCCAGAAGGAAGCAGAGGAATGTTCCCCACGGAGGAACCTGGGTGGCATGTCCACGGTCAGGGCCGACGAGAACGCTACGCTTCAGCGAGAGCCCAGAGCCCCTCAGGAAGGTGGACAGGAGTGTGCGGGCAGCCCAGGAGGAGCTCAGGGGGCCGGAACCGGCGCAGACCGTGTAAAGGGTGGGGGAAGAAGGCTTTTCAAGGGGGAGGTGGTCAACCCGGAGGTTAAGTAAGAAAAGGTTGTGCCTTGGTGACAGTAATATCGGGGCCCCTGGTGAGAGTGGGGTCCGGGAATGGTGCCCAGGCCCAGGCAAACGGGCCCCGTGGCGGACAAAGGGAGTCGGCACCTATTTATGAAACCCTACTATGCGTCAGTACTAGTTCAAGCTCTGCTGAGTTGAAGGTAAACAAGAAAAGACAAGATAAAATCTGAGTTCACATTCTAAGGGGGGCCCTGACAGTCAACAAAGATGTCAAGCAGACACTGAGAAGTGCTGTGAGGAAAAATAAGATATGGTATCAGGAAAGGCTGACTGGAGAGATTACCCTGGCTAAGGTGGTGCTGGAGGGCTTCCCTGAGGCGGTGACGTTTGTGCTGAGCCTGGAAGAGCAGGCAGCAGTGAGAGGTCCTACGGGAGGCTTTCGAAAGACCACCCAGAAGGCCCCGGGGCGGGGACCCTGGAGCGGGGACTAGGTGAGCCGCAGGCTGTTTCCTATGTGCAGGGGAAAGTCACTGAGCAGTCCGGAAGAGTCTCTCCTCTTTCCCAAAGTCTGACTGTGAAAGAGAAAAGAGGTCGGGCCCCAGCTCGGAGAGGAATACGTCCGCATCGCCCTGAAGACGGCAGAGACTTGATCTTTTTTGTGTCATGCCCGCTTGCGCCCCACCCTCCCGGCGGCTCTCACGTTTGAGCAGCAAAACTGCTCATTTTCGGTCCTGGTGAAGTAACCGTGCAAACACCTGTACACTTGCAGTTCCCCCTGAATGGTAAATAACTTATTTATGGTGCCTTAGTTTTCCCATCTGTAAAATAGGATGGAACCTGTGTGCCTTCAGAAGGTGCTGAGTGTAGGGCCTTCGGGTCCCGCAAAGAAAATGGTTGCCAGGACCCTGACCTTCCTGCGCGCTCCGCAGCCGCCCGCCCACTGTCAGGGCCCGCTGGGACCCTCGCCGCCCCCCTGTCGGCCCCACCAGAGAGGGGAAGGGGCCGCTCGAGCTCCCAGGGAGGCAGAGAGAAGCCCGGAGAAGGAGCTCAGGCTGCTGTCCTCACAAAGAGCACTGTGGCCTGGAAAGCAAACCTGAGTCAGAGCCTGGCTAGACCTCGTGTCCCGAAAGCTGGCCCTCCTCACCTGCCTGCGGTGTCCGGTGTTCCCCGGGAGGTGTCATTGATCCCAGCAGGCATGCAGCAGGCGGGACCACAGTGGGAGCAACTGACCGTAGGTGACCTTTTCGAGAAACATGACCCTCAAGGAGGTGAAAGATGGCTGGCAGCGGCAAGAAATCGGGGCCGCGGAGAAGCTTTTGTTGTTGGGTTTTGGCTGTGTTACCTTCTAGGATGCGGCAGGGGGGATGAGCTGGGCCCCGGCAGCAGGGTGGCGGTGACTGTCAGGCCAGGAGGCTGGGAGGGGTGCCCGGGAAGGGCAAAAGGCGTGCCCACAGCACAGGTGGACAGGGAGGTACTAAGCAGAAAGGAGAAGACTTCTTCCTTTGGAGGCGGGGGCGGGGGGTGCACAGGGATGGGGTGCTGGTGGCAACAGCCACAGAGAACAGGAGGGACCACTGGCCGGGGACGCCAGGCAGGATGGGCCTCCTCTGCCCAGATGTGACCTGTCCCTCAGTAGTGCCCCCTGCCCAGAGGCAGACACGCAGGACGTGGGGGTGCGGGACAGGCGCCGGGGGCGGGGGGGGGGGGGCTCCCCGGAAGCCCCTGTCACTGCAGACCCAGGCGGCCTCTCCAGAGGGATGGAGACGTTCAGGCCGGGCTCTTCCGAGGAGTGTCGTGTCGGGAGCGAGGACTTCACGCCTGCCGATCCAAGAGCCAGAGGAAGGGCATCGGAGCGGGGTTGGCGCCCCTAACCGGGGTTATTATCTGTGTAGCCGCCCAGCCCCTGTGAGTCCCTGTCTTCTCTGTCACTGACTTCCCACCTTTGAGGGAGGTGCTGGGACTCGGGTGCCCGGCCTCTGTTGCAGCCAGGACCCCCGAGGTCCGAGCTGGCCCCCATCTGATGCAGCCACAGCAGGCCTGATTTCAGGGGACAGAGCCGTGGATGGTGGCACTGGCCTTGCTGGCAGGGGCGGTAGGGGCACGGGTCTTAGCAGCGGTTCCGATGCTGGGGGAGTGGGCCGGGAGCTGCTGAGGGTGGAGGGCTCGCACCCCCTGGCTGTGAGTGCCGCTCAGTGCTCCCCCCAGGGATGCGGGGTCCCGCAGGGGCCCAGGGCGAGCCACTGCAGCAATTCTACGCTGCCTAATGGCCTCAGTGAAAAAATATTAAGGGGCGCCTGGTGGGCTCGGTCAGCAGAGCATGTGATTCTGCATCTGAGGCTGTAGTTGAGCACCATGTTGGGTATCGTGCTTATTTAAAAAAAAAACTTAAAAAAATTTAAAAGGTGTGGTCATTTAAATAGTATTTTTGAGGGCCGCCTGGGTGGCTCAGTCAGTTGAGCATCTGGCTTTAGGTCATGATCTCACGGTTCGTGGGTTGGAGCCCTGCATCGGGCCCTGTGCGGACAGCTCAGAACCTGGAGCCTGTCTTCAGATTCTGTGTCTCCCTCTCTCTCTCTGCCCCTCCCCTGCTCACACTGTCTCTCTCTCTCTCTCTCTCAAAAATAAATAAAACATTAAAAAAATATATTTTTAGGGGCACCTGGGTGGCTCAGTCAGTTAAGCATCCGCCTTCAGCTCAGGTCATGATCTCACAGTCCGTGGCTGAGTCTGTGCTGACAGCTCAGAGCCTGGAGCCGGCTTCAGATTTTGTGTCTTCCTCTCTCTCTCTGCCCCTCCCCCACTCACTCTCTGCCTCTCTCTTAAAATAAAATAGACATAAAAAAATTAAAAAAAATTTTTTAAATAGTAGTTTTGATTTAATCTAATGTATCCTAAATGTTATTATTTCAATATGTAATAGGTATAAAAAACCCATGAGATAATTTATATTCTTTCTGATACTAAATCTTTGAAATTCAGTGTGTATTTAATTCATAAAGTGCACCTGAGTTCAGACAGGCCACAGCTCGGTCGTTGGCGTGGCCAGTGGCTACTCTATGGGACAGCAGGTCTAGTGTGGATCTGGACCTCGAGCCTCCCCTGGGGACCCTCCGGCCACCCAGACACCGGCAAACCTCCAGACAGCCTTCCGTGAGGTACTCTTCTGTGTCTGTGCATCACAAGTGCTCAGAGAGTCCCCGCCCGCTCGGTGCGTGGAGGCCCAACACAAGTGTCATCTTCTGCATTGACTGTCTGGCATCTTTCACCTCAGCTTTCCCCGGAACCCCGAGGCCTCTTGCCCCTGCTTCACAGCAGCGAACACACACGGACGGAGCAAACGCACAGTTCGATGACTAGGAGGAGGCCGTGAGTTGGTTTCTTAAACATTCAAACCCTGAGGGCTGCGCCTGCTGAACTTTGCATTTCTGAACAACAGAGCCCATTTGTGAAAATGGTTTACTTTGAGGGCTGATGGATAATGACCCTGTTATATTCCTGACACAGTTAAACATCCACTTTCCCTTCCAGACCATCATCTGCCCATTCACTCCCTCCCGTATTTCTTACGCATTCGTCCAGGGCGTGCAAAGGAGGGCAGGCTGGAGGCAAGCGGCAAGCAGAACCGCTGCGCGCAGATCCTGCCTTCAGAGACGATCCTCCGCAACGAAAACCAAGGCCCGAGAGGGTCTGGCCCACATGCAGGCTGCACTCAGTGCTTCAGCAGGACCCCTCCGGGGTGGCGGGTCCCCGCACGATGCCACTCGGCTGCACGTGCAGGATTGTATCGGAGCAAGCCACGCCCCCTTCTCTCCGAGGGGCTCCCACACCCCAGGTGCGCAGACGCAGCCTTGAGGAGAAGCACGATGGCTTCCGGCTCCCTTGTTTAGCTGCATTCTGGCCGTTGTACGTGGACATAATTGTACGATCAGGACACTAAGGGTCATTCTGAAACGCCACCCTGCACCTCTCATCAGAGTGCTTCCCCAGGCCTGCCGGCTTTGCCACCAGGCAGGGCACCAGACTGGAGGACCAACACACCCCTCTGGCCCCAGCAGGTGGCTGACGGGGGCTGCTCTCTGCCCACCCTCATCACCCCTCTGGCGGGAAAACTGGGAAGGGCTGTCTTGCTCCGGCCCCAGAGGCCCTGGGCCCGAGCCCTGCTGGCCGCAGAGGTGGCTTGCCTCTGGCCTCTGCTCACTGCCTGCTTCCGGCCCCCACCCTCAGCAGGGGGGTCGTGGACCCCCTGCCAAATGAACCTCTTGCATTAGAAGCTTTGTCTCTGGTCTGTTTCTGGGAGGATGCAAACTAAGACGGAGGCACATTGCTAAGTATCAACAAAGGCCCTTGGAAACCCAACGGACACTCATTATGGGAAACAGTCTCTTCTACCCCCATCAAATAATTTGGCCTTGCGGCAAATTGTGAAGCATTTCTTTTACTCCCTCTTCGCGAACCTTGTGGAGGAAAGGGGACTACAGGTCAAATCTGGTGCGCCGGTCGTATTCCTTCCACTTAATCAGGACTCTTTTAAGCAGACACAGGTTCTGCATCTCAAGTGGGGGGGCGAGGATTGAGTGCAACCAGGTAAGGGTGCATGGCTACACCATGAAGTTCATTGTTGGCTTATAACTTCTTGCAGTGGAAAATCCCAAACATACCCAAAAGTAGAGAGGCTAGAATAATGAACCCCATGTGCCCATCAGCCGGGCTGACCACTGTCAACTCCTAGCCAACCCCATTTCATTTATATCCACACCACCTCAAATAACCTTAAAGCAAAACTCAAATATATAGTTTCACCTATGGTATTCAATATCTATAAACTATAAGGACTTTTTCTTATAAGCATAGGATCATTAGTGCATTTAATAAATTAATAATTTTTAACATTACCAAATAGTGTTCATCACCTTAACCATCTCATTATTGTTTTTTTTAATGTTTTATTTATTTTTGAAAGAGAGAGAAACAGCATGAGCAGGGGAGGGTCAGAGAGAGAGGGAGACACAGAATCCGAAGACTGGCTCCAGGCTCCGAGCTGTCAGCACAGAGCCTGACGTGAGGCTCGAACTCACAAACCATGAGATCATGACCTGAGCCGAAGTCGGACACTCAACCCACTGAGCCCCCGGCGCCGGCTGATTGTAATTCACACAAGGTCCGCTCCCTTTGATTGGTTACATGTCTCTCACGCCTTTTGTAAATAGATAATCTCCCCTCCATCTCTTTTTGTCCTTCCCTGCAGTTCATTTGTCGGAGAAATTTGGCGGTCTGCTCCTCTCTGGCTTCCGGAGATCTGGATTTTACTGATGATGTCATCAGGGTATCATTTCACATGTCCTGTTCCCTTCATGTTCTGGAAAGTCGTGGTCGGATCTAGAGATTTGATTGGATTTAGGTTTGATTTTGTTCAGAGTCTCCTTCACGGTGGTACTGGGGACTTCCATCTGGAGGGACACCGGTCTGATTTTTCTTTATTTTCTAGTTTCTATTTTGATAAACAATCTGTGCCACACCCACTGTCATGGGACAGCCCATGTGACTCTCGCTTGTGACTTCTGTGGCAGACCTGGCAGCCTCCTCTGCAGGGTGAGCTAGCCTGTCCCTGACAGGAACCGGGCTCTCCCTCCCGGCCAAAGAGAGGGCCATGTCCTAATGGGGCAGGGGCTGGTGGGGGTGGGGCACCGCTTTCCAGGCCCTCCCACCGACCCTGGCTCAAGCTGTGGGCCCAGGGGGACCTTGTCTGAACCCAGGGTGCGCTCAGCTGGCTAACTTCTCTGAGTCTCAGTCTCCTCAACTGTGAACAGTGATAAATGATGATCTCTCCCAAGGAGGGTTTATGGTGGACCACGCTAATGTTACAGTCACTCGGCATCTTTTTTAAAATGTGTATTTATTTAGAGAGAGCACGCGCACACAAATGAGTGGGGGAGGGACCGAGAGAGACAGAGAGAGGGAGGGAGACTCCCAAGCAGGCCCACACTGTCAGCATGGAGCCTGACTCAGGGCTCAAACCCATGAACTAGGAGACCACTACCTGAGCCAAACCAAGAGCCAGAGACTCAACCCATGCGTCCCCTCCCCGCCGCCCCACACTCGCACCCCACACCGCAGCTTTTGGAAACCCCGTGACATTGGCCGGTGACATTGGCCGGGAGGATTTCCCAGCCCCCCGCCCCTGAGGGCACAGTCAGGACGGACGTGGGACGGATCCTGTCTGCCCGGTCCAGACTCCAACCACCTGCGGCAGAAACCCCGAGCCTGTTCGGGCGGGGGCCGCGGGGCGGCGTCCGGGCGCCCGGGCCGATGCGGGTCAGACTCAGGTCCTCCGATCCGAAAACCCAGGAGGAAAGGGGAGAGAATGGCGGGCAGGAGACACGGCTGGTCTAATTTTTACTGTCACCTTCCCTTTGGTTCCCATCGTCAGAAGGAAAGAGAAGCCGGTGCTGACCCTGGCAGGAGCCTGCGGAGGGAGGCGGGTCCTGCGAGCGAGCGGGAGGCTGGAATGGCCTGCGAGCGCGCTGGGAGCTCAGGTTGCTTCCTGGTACCTCCCAGGGCGGCTCAGTGCACCGGCCACTGAGGTCCCGGCCTCTGCACAGACACCCTCTGTTCATGGACCCAGCTGGGCGGGTCACCAGAGGCCTCCTTTGAAAAGCTGGGGGAGGGGAGGGGAGGCCTGGGCTGGGGGGG
>NC_043716.1:311659-315635 GCF_006229205.1 Suricata suricatta
GGGGAGCCAGAGCAGACTGTAACCCAGGTAGAGCCCAATCCCCTAGGGAAGGACCCAAGGGAGGCCAGGGCCTCAGTCAAAGGGGAAGTGGCAGCTTAGCTAGGCCCCACAGAACCTGCCAGGCTGCCAGCTGCAGCCCCTCCCCCTCCCCCTGGACCAGCCAAGGGCCTCATGGGCAGAGGCAGGTGGGCAGAGAGGTCACGGGAGGGAAGAGGCTACCAAGGCCTTCGGAGCCCCTCTGGGAGAGGGCCAGCTTCTCTGTGCCGGAAGGTGATACAGGTTCGCCTAAGGTTCCCTGCTGTCCCTCAGGTGACAGACACTGCGTCGGGGTCTCATCGGTGCCCGTGTGTTCTGCCCCCATGGGTCATCTGTCACATTCTGGAATTGTGCAGGAATCGTCTTCTGGTCCCAAACGGGATGGCACCCCGGGGTCTGGGGAGAGACTGGGCTCACCTCCGGGCCTGCAGCTGTTTCCGGTGATGGTCACCTCTCTTTACTGAGAACCGTGATGAAAAGTGACCTACTTTTTTTTAATGTTTATTTGTTATTTTTGAGACAGACGCAGGCACATGCATGTACACATACACCTATACACATGAGAGCAGAGGAGGAGCAGAAAGAGGGAGAGGCAGGGAGAGAGGGAAAGAGAGAATCCCAAGCAGGCTCTGCACAGTCAGCACAGAGCCCGACACGGGGCTCAAACCCACAAACCTCGAGATCATGACCTGAGCCGAAGTTGGACCCTCAACCGACTGAGCTGCCCAGGCGCCCCGAAAAGTGACCTACCTTTTAAATTATTTCATACACACATAGATTATATACATATATGAAATATGTATTTCATAATATTTTGGTTGATTTAATAGTATTTCACAAAATTCAAAAGGCACAAAAGAGCAGCTCTCTTTCCCGCTGCTATCCTCGGTCTCTCGGCACCCGCCTAGGACCCCAGTGTAGACCGCTCTCGGCTGGTTCTCATTTATCCTTCCAGGGACATCTGATACACAGCAAACAGGTGCTTTCTCGTAACGCACAAACTTTGTACGCTGTGCTCACCGCTCTGCTTTGATTTTGCACATAACAAAGCTTAATTATGGTCATTGAGTTCTAGTGCCTTGCCGCCTTATTCTTTTTAATAATACATAATATTTTATTGTATGACCGGAGCGTGATTTATTTAGCTGGCCTCTCATTCCGGTTCCAAACTTGAGGGAGCACACCGATGCTGTATGTCTTTGGGCACAGAAACCCGGGCGTAAATTTCTCAAAGTGGAATTGGACTGAGTCGGTTTCTTTAATTTTTTTTAATTAAAAAAATTTTTTAATGTTTATTTTTGAGCGAGCACGAGTGGGGGAGGGGCAGAGAGTAAGGGAGAATCCGGAGCAGCCTCCAGGCTCTGACCCGGCAGGCCAGAGCCGGATGCGGGGCTTGAACTCCCCAGCCTGAGATCATGACCTGAGCCGAAGTTAGACGCCTAACTGACTGAGCCCCCAGGCGCCCCATTATTTAATTTCTTGACAGATAACCCGATTGTACCAACAGCCTCCCACTAATGACTGTGCCGGTGCCTGAGCGTAGCTTTTGTTGTTCCTCGTTTTGCAAATCTGAGGGACAGTGAGAAGTGGCACCTTGTAGCTTTAATCTCCCTTTCTCATATCATGAATGAGGCTGAGCATCTGAACTGGGAGCCCAGGGGACAGTTTGTCACTGGGGTGGGGGGCTGGCCCCTCCCCCTGGCGGGTGAGAGGGGCTGAACAGGCCTGCCTTCCGCCCTCCCCCACCTGTCTTCCCACCAGCTCACCTGGGACGAGTTGGTTTCTCCTGTGTGACTGGCAGACGCAGGCTCTACGCAGGCACCCTGGTTTGTTGGCTTTGCTGTCCCGAGGCCTGGGACTTGGCCTCTGATGCAAACCACGGGTGTGCAGCAGGGGAGTGGCCTTAATGGGAAGTAGAGCTGAGGCGGGTGAGGGGTGGGGAGGCGGCTGCAGCAGTTCAGGTGTGTGAGTCTGAGCGCGCGGTGGGGACTGGGGACGCAGACCCCGAGGTACACCCGCGTGGCCGTGCAGGGCTGATGGGGTGAGGAGGTGAGGGCAGAACACGAGTGAGTTGGAGTTTGCCTGTGGGAGGGACGAAGGAGATGAGGAAATGTTCTCTGGGTGCACGTCCGCAGGACGGGAGTGGTCACGTTTCCAGCCGAGGGCTGGGCAGCTCGGCCAGTCTGGCCCCAGCAGGGGCGTCATCTCGGGTGTGTCTACTGTGGGCTCTCCGCAGTGACATCACCTGGCTTCCTGGGGAACGGTGTTACTCTTGACTCACCCCCCAGTCCAGCTCCTTCCTTGGTGCCTGCTGTTGGCCCTGTGGCACAGGACAGCATGGAGGGGGAGCAGGGTGCACCTTCCGCCTGGCGGCCGGACCAGCTGGGGCTGGAGGAGGAGCAGGCTGGAGGTGGGGGACAGCCAGACCAGAGTCCAATCAGGCTTCAAGGCTATGTTTCCTGCTGACCTGCTCTCAGGCCTGTGTTCTAGACCCTTCTCCGACTTTGGCCCCTGTTTCTTTCAGCCACTGTTGCCCTGTCTCTCCCATAGCTGCCAATCGGCAGCCGGAGCCCCTGGTCTCTCTGTGAGGGCTGACAGACCGATTCCGGTTTCAGATAATGAATACTTTTTAGGGTAAGTGTATCCCAAATATTGTATGGGACATAGTTCTGTGTTTATACAAGGCGCTTAGCTGACATTCGTATCCTTTTCTGAAACTTGCTCAGTCCGGCACCCTGCCCACGGTCCCACAGCGAGGGACGTAGCCCCGACCCTGACCGCTCACAGCCCCCGCCCTTTGGAGCAGCCACCTGCCCATGGGAGCCCCTCGGGCTTCACTTCTGCTCTGGCACGTGGTCCCACGACCGCCCCCTTCCGGAAGGAATCAGAGCCGCTGCCCATCTGACTCCAGAGTCCCTGGTCCTGACAGCACCCATGTGGCCTGGGGCCTCACAGCCTGGTTTCCAGGGGCTGCTCAGGCAGGAGGGAAAGGTGAACCCTCTAGGCCCCAAGTGGAACAGACAGGACCTGGAGCTGCGTTCAAGGTGTTCGGAACCCCAGCCCTCTGGCAGTGACCTGGTCACTCACACGGTCAGTGACCATGACCAAGGGTGTCCCCTGCTCAGTGGAATAACCAGGGAAGTGGTGGGGGTGGGGACAGAGAGCTGCTGGACCCATGGGCAGCCTGGACAGCCCCGGAGTAGAGACCCTGACCCCCTCTATGCTTCCCCTGCCTCGTAGAGATTTCCACCCCTCCCCCATCCACACGCCCTGCATAGAGACCCCCCCCCCAGCCCTGGGGTGGAGACCTGTACCCTTTCCCCAATCTGTCCTCCTGGGGTGGAGACCCCCACCCCCCTGTCCCCATCTGCGTTCTTGGTGTGGAGATCCGTGCCCCCCCAGCCCTCCCCATCCACCCTCGGGAGGTAGACACCAGGCCTGCCCCCTCCCTCCCCCTCCCTCCCCCTCCCCCCTCCCAGGTCCTGGGGTAGAGGCTCCTACCCTCCCGCTAAGGATGGGGTTCTGGCTCCACCTGCGACACCCCAGTGGGCGATCCCCCAGTGGGCAACACTTCACTGTGTTCAGGGATCTGTGGGGAGGCCTGGGACATCCGGTCCAAATGAGACTTGAGTAAATCAAACCTTGTTTTTGGATCCGTTACCTCAGTATGTCCCCTGCAGGTGGCGGGGGCTGCTGAATACTTGAGTTTGCCTTCTCCTCCTTCCAGGCCAGGTGGGGGGTGCGCTCCAGGCCCCCAGGCCCCACAGGGACCCTCCTGAGAGGCTACCAAGGAACAAGCAAAGTGAGGCCGACGTGGACAGACCCCCACCCAGTCCCTGGTCCCCTGACGGTACCCTGTCCCCTGGCACCTGGACGGTGAGGTGGCAGCAGCTGCAGTTTGGTCTCCAAGCTGCTGCAAAGGCACAGGCCTGGGAAAGAG
>NC_043716.1:315735-318636 GCF_006229205.1 Suricata suricatta
GAAGGAGAGGGAGAGGAGGGGGAGGGGAAGAAGGTGGGTATGGGAGGAGGGGGAGGGGGAAGGGGAGGAGAAGAGAAGCGGAGGGAGAGGGGAGGAGTGGGGAGAAGGGAGGGAAAGGGGAGAGAAGGAGGGGGAGGGGAGGGGGAGGAGACAGCAGGGGGAGGAGCAGGGGGAGGAGGAGGGAGGTTGGGGTAAGAGGAGGAGAGGAAGGGAAGGGAGGGGGAGGGCCCAGGGGAGGGGGAGGAAGATGAGGGGCGTGAACCTCTCTGCCCCATGGGAAGGCCCAGCCTCCAGGAGCACCCCCCTCTTTGGCGGACTTCTCGGGAGGGGTGACAGGGTATTGGCCCCAGTTGGCTGTTCCGGGCCGTTCTGGCTGGTGAGCGGACCAGCTGCGCATCTTCTCAAGTCTGTGTGTTTAGTGACATTGACAGTGTGACGTGCTGGGAGTATTCATGCAAATGCTCCAAGACGCTGAAGGGGCTCCTAAGGTCCCCCTGCCCCCCGCACACCAGGGGGGTCAGGGACAGAATTGGCTTGTTCCCCAGATTTCGGCCTGACCCAACTGTGCGGGTCCAGGCAGGAGACAGGTGGGGGGGTGGGGGGACCGCAGGCTTTTCCACCCCCGTGGGTGGGCTTGGCTAAGTGGAGCAGGGGCCAAGCCCTTTGACCTTGATACACCTTGGCATTCGGTTGTGACTGATCCCTGTGCCTGGAAACCTGCTTCCCCCTCTGTCCTGGTGGGGCCTCCCTGGCCCAGCTGGGCTGTGAGGATGGGGTCTGCAGCCTGGGGAGCCCCCGACTCTGCTGCTCACAATCTGCGTGACTTTGAGTGACTTCACTGAGCAGAGCCGTGGTCCCGGCCCATGAAACAGGAGACGCCGTGCGAGCCGTGAGCAAGGCCACCTGCGGGACACACATGGCCCGGGCTGGCGCTGCAGCTTCCTTCCCCTCCTCCCGTCCTGCTCATGGCAGAGTGCCGGCCTGGCTGATTAGCCTGAGTCACCGGCACTGCAGGCGCACCGGCTTGGACAGATCAACGGTCAGATTGGACTTAAAAAGAGTTCAGGTTCAGGGGCGCCTGGTGGCTCAGTCCAGTTAAGCGTCTGACTCTTGATTCCTGCTCAGCTCATGATCCCAAGGGTGTGGCATTGAGTCCCGTGTTGGGCTCTGCACTGGGCATGGAGCCTTCTTGGAACCCTCTCCTTCTGTCCCTCCCCCTGCTCATGCACTCTCTCTCTGTGTCTCTGGAAGGAAGAAAGGGAGGGAGGGAGGGAGGGAGGGAGGAAGGAAGGAAGGAAGGAAGGAAGGAAGGAAGGAAGGAAGGAAGACCTAAAACAGGGGCGCCTGGGTGGCTCAGTTGGTTGGGCATCTGGCTTTGGCCCAGGTCACGATCTCATGGTCTGTGGGTTTGAGCCCTGCGTCGGGCACTGTGCTGACAGCTCAGAGCCTGGAGCCTGTCTTCGAATTCTGTGTGTGTGTCTCTCTCTCTGACCCTCCCCTGCTCGCGCTGTCTCTCTCTCTCTCTCTTATAAATAAATAAAACATTTAAAAAACTAAAAAAAAAAGACCTAAAACAAGGATATAGAAGGTTGAAAATAAATGGAAAATATGAACCAAAAGAAAGCTGGTGTGTCTGCATAAATAATAAACAAAAGGGGCGCCTGGGGGCGCTCAGTGAAGCATCCAACTTCGGCTCAGGTCATGATCTCACAGTTCACAAGACCGAGCCCTGCGTCCAGTTCTGTGCAGACACTGCAGAGCCTGCTTGGGCCCCTCTCTCTCTCCCTCTCTCTGCCCCTGCCCTGCTTGTGTTCTTTCTCCCCCCCATAAACATTAAAAAATGAATAACAAACAAAATACTATTTAATAGAGAAAATATTTGTGATTGAAAACAAGAGGGCCCACACCATGATTACAGGAATGACCTAGGAAGAGAAAGCAGTTCTCAAGCTGTATTACCTGATCCTGGATCCTTAAAAGGTAACACAGACACCCAGAAAGCAGAAGAATCGGCCACAGGAGATGTCTACAAGTCATGTGCCTGGTAAAGGACTTCTATCTAGAATGTACAAAGGACTCGTCCAACGTGTCAATAAAAAGACAACCCTATTTATTTATTTATTTATTCTACATTTATTCCCACGAACGGGGGAAGGGTCAGAGAGAGAGAGAGAGAGAGAGAGAGAGAGAGAGATGCAGAATTGGAAGCAGGCTCCAGGCTCTGAGCTGTCAGCACTGAGCCCGACATGGGGCTCGAACCCACGAACTGCGAGATCATGACCTGAGCTGAGGTCGGCTGCTTAACCCACTGAGCCACCCAGGCGCCCTAAGACAACACCATTTAAAAATGGGTGAAGGGCTAAAAATTTTTCTTAAAAATATGAATCCAAATCGTGGGTGAAGGGTTTGAGCAGACATCTCCCCAGGGAAGGCAGGATGACGACTTGAGAACACGCACGGCGACACCGGCCGTCAGGGAAGGCGCACACCTGCGCTGAGGTCCTCTCACGCCCTCTGGGCAGCTGGAACGCCAACGGCAGGAAACGGGGGACACGGAGGCACCGGAACTGTCACGCGTGGGGACGCGGACGGTGCAGCCGCGGCTGCCAGGGCACCGAGATGGCGTCTACTTCCCAGGACGGCCGGACTCGCTGACAACAGTTCACGCCGACACTCAGGCGTGAGTGTTCATGGCAGCGTCACCCATAACAGACAGAAGGAGGAAACGACCTAAATGTCCAATTATTGTCCAATTCCATTTACATGAAATGTCCAGATCAGGTGACTGTGTAGAGGCGGGAAGTGGATGGGGTGGGTGCCGGGGCGGGGGGGGGGGGGGGGGGGGGGGGGGGGGGGGGGGGGGGGGGGGGGGGGGGGGGGGGGGGGGGGGGGGGGGGGGGG
>NC_043716.1:318736-369867 GCF_006229205.1 Suricata suricatta
AGCAGGAGAGGTGCAGAGGGAGAGAATCCCAAATAGACTCCACCCTGAGCAAGGGCTTGAACCCATGAACCGTGAGGTCATAACCTGAGCCACATACATACCAGAGTCGGACCCTCAAGGCACTGAGCCACCCAGGAGCCCCACAGCGAGACCATGTTTTACCGTTGATTGTGGTGATGTTGCAAAACTGACTATACTAAAAAGCCCTGAATTATAAAATTCCAGGGGGTGAAGCCGTGCGGCATGTGAGTTCCATGTCCACGAAGCGGAGATGTGTGTACACGCGTGTTAACTCACCTTCATCTCATTCTGCCCGGGCGTCTGCCGCCCTCCGTGCCGGACGAGGACCCGGAGGCTGTGTTCCCACGTCCTCGGTAGCCTGGGGGCCGAATGTGCCCCTGCAAGGGGGCCCCCTTCTCTTCTGGGGCTGGGAGGGGTCAGGGCGAGGGGGTCCTCGCAAGAGGCACGATGGACAGTTGATGGACGCGATGTGCGGGACAGTGGTTCTCAGGGAAGGTCGGGGTCCGGGGGCGGGCCGCCACCGCAGCCCCGGGCACTCCCGCCCCTGGCCCCGCCCCGAATCCCTGAATCCACGCCCCTCGTGGGCGAGCGCGCTGTGTGTGTTACATGTGAACCGAGACAGCTCCGGCCTGGCGGGCGGCGACGCTCCCTGAGGCTCTTCTGGGAACCGACGTCAGGGACCGCGGCGGCCTCTTCCGGGGTTCCCTCTCAGGGCTCAGTCTGCCGACTCTGGCCTCTTGGCAGGACTGGCCGGGGCCTGTTTTGGTTGAACGCTGAGCTAGCTCATAATGGTTTGAACATTCGCTTCCTTAGAAGAATACGTGACCCTCCTTCCCAGGGCCTCCCTGGCTCTCCGAGGGCAATTCCACGTCACCCCAGGCGTGGTGACAAAGCTGTGACTCTTGAACGAGAGCGATGAGACAGAGAGCAGAAGGGGTCTCCTCCTCCCCAGTGCCGTTCATCCTGCTGATGCCGCCACAGAGGATGGGTCTGAACCCGAAGACCCTGGATGACAAGTCTATGCCCAATGGGCAGATGGGAAGACTGAGGCCCAGAGATAACCCAGGGTCCAGTCCCTTGGTTGTTTGCCTGGCTGGCGGAGGCCCTGAAGTCACAGGGATTCCCCACTCCAGGTTCGCCCCCGGAAGGCACGGTCTGACTCACATGTTCGGGAGCCCCTCTGAGCCCAAGTCCAGACTCCCAGGGGCTGCTGCTTGGCGAAGGAGGGGCTCGTCTTGGTGTCTGGCGACACCTGGTGGTCTCTGGCCCAAGTTCGCCTTAAGCTACCGGGGCACATGGCTTTATCTCGTAGAGCGGCTCCAGAGAGCGGCACCGACCTGCCTGAAACCACACCGCACTGCGTTCCTTTCTTTAGTGGAAGGTGGCCGAGCTGGGCCTGAGCGCCATGCACCGTGCACCGTGGGGCTGGTGGCACAGCGGCTGCGAAGGGGGGCAGTGGAGGAAAAGAAATGAACAAACAAGAAAAGAGTCAGACAGTGATATAGAGCTGGGACAGAGAGTGACAGGTGACTTCCGAAAATGGAGTGGTCAGGGAGGGCTTCGTGGAGGAGGTAGCATTCAAGCTGATATCTGAATAAGAAGCCTGATGTGGGGAGATCTCACGAGCAGCATCCCGGGGGAGGGGTGGTCTGAGTCCCCAGGGCGGGGTTGAGCTTCTGTGTTCAAAGAACAGAGGAAGCTGCATAGCCGTCACAGACTGAGGAAGAGGAGGTGAGACGTGAGACGGAGACAGCGGGAGCGGGGGTGAGATGAAGGGCCTGGAGGCGGGGGAAGGGATTTGATATTGCTCTACCCCTGGTGGAAGGCTTTGGGAAAAGGTGTTCTAGGCAGGGGGGAGTCATTTGGGGAATTATCCAGCTCGTGGGCCCATGGGGGTGGCTGGGGGCCGGTCAGCTGCCCACTGTCGTGCCGGACGGGGGGCCCAGGACAGTGATGCAGGGGGAGAACAGCATGGGCTCAGACACGTCCTAGAGGCAGGCCGGCTGGATTTGCCGGAGGCCTGGATGTGGGGGAAGGAAGGGACTCACTGGGCACCTGCTGCCTGCATGCAGGCTCTGGCTGGACAGCGGGAAGCCTGCGGCAGGGGGTCCGGGAGGGGGAGCCAGGAGGTGGGGGGGCGGGTCGGTGGCCAGGGAGGGGAAGAGGCGAGGCGGGTGTCCGGGTCTCCGGTGGGGTGGGTGAGGGGTGACCGGGAGGCCCCCCATGGACGTGGGCAAGGAGAAGCGCTTCTGAATTCCTGGCTCGATGTTTTAATGACTTTATTGAGGTATAAATCACATGTCATTCAATCCACTCATTTAAAATGCACAGCTCTGGGGCACCCGAGGGGCTCAGCCGGTTAAGCGTCGGACTTCGGTTCGGGTCATGATCTCACAGGCCCGGAGCCTGCTTCAGATTCCGTCTCCTTCTATTTCTGCCCCTCCTCCACTTGTGCTCTGTCTGCATCTCTCAAAAATGAATAAATGTTAAAAAAATAAAATGCATAATTCAAAAATACACATATATAATGTACAATCCAAGTGGTTTTCTTTTGGTCTATTCAGAGATATGCAGCCAGCACCACGGTCAATTTTAGAACACGCCCTGTGCCCTTTACTGTTGCTGCCTCCCCATCCCCCACCCACAGAGCGCCGCCCCTCTGTGCAGAGAGTGACTGAGTGCGGCTACTGGGGAGACACCCACACACGGACAAGGCTCCCTCTGCACAGTCCCCGAAAAGCGTGTGAGGTCATGCTTTCAAAAGCAATAGAGTTCTATCTATTTTTCTGGAAAAGGTTAGATCGATAAAAACACCTTTGTGGAAACGGAGAGCCTTCCATTACTCCCAGGCCAGTGCGGCTGCCGGCCCGAGAAGCAAGGCCCATGCACTCATCCGGAACATCTGTCTGCCTTCCTGCTCTGGTCAAGTCTCCCGGTCTGGACCCCGGGGGAGGTAGAAAGGGCTCACACATCGCTTCTCCCTTAAAGGGCTTGCTAACCTGTGGGGGAGACAGAAAATCCCCCAAATGAGCAGGAAGTAGCATGATAAAAATAAGCACTCAACCAAGCCTGCAGGCTTCCTGGAGGAGGTGACCAGTAGGAGGTGTTTCCAAACCAGCAAAAAGAATACCCAGAACTGCTATGCGGCCCGTAGGCGCAGGGGCAGCGCATAGTTTAGTGCAGTCTGTTTTGTTCCATTGCATTATTTAAAAAAATTTTTAATATTTATTTTTGTGAGACTGAGCGTGAGCGGGGGATGGGCAGAGAGAGGGAGACAGAATCTGAAGCAGGCTCTAGGGTCTGAGCTGTCAGCATGGAGCCTGACGTGGGCCTCAAACTCGCAAACCGTGAGATCATGACCTGAGCCGCAGTGGGACGCTTAACCGCCTGAGCCGCCTGGGCGCCCCTGGGAGTACAGTTTAGAGCCGGACAGGGCAGTCACTCAGTCTTTGTGCCCATGTCATCACCTGGAAAGTACGCATAATTACCACACCCAACTCACAAGGGGCGGCAGCGCGCAGCACACGTCGGTGCTATATTAGTGCTTGCAGATACCGTTATTGCAATGATAGGAGAAGAAAGGAGAAAACGTCACCTGTGATTCTTTGAGCTGGGACCAGAGTGACAAACCCCTTGGGATGCACCCTGCCACAGTTGTCCCCGTGTGCACGCCCACAGGGCCATGACGCGTGGTTTCCCACCAGGCCCTGCTCGCTCCTGCCCCGTCACAGGAGCCCCTGAGTGACATAGTGACCCAGAGCCTGGAGGGCCCGGCGCCGCTGGCGCGGTTCGTGCCCGCAGTTACCTCGAGCGGCCACAGGGTGTCGCTATGGAAGCCGGGTCTGCGGGCAAGGGCCGTTCCCCGGGACTTTTTGAAACGCGCTGAGCTCAGCGAGGACCCCCCCCCCCCCGGGGCTTGGGCTCAGGTCTCTCTCCCGCATGGGCTCAGGTCTCTCTCCCGCACGCCTCCCGCTAGCTGGGGGCTTCGGGTTAGGACAGCTGCTGGCATCTGCCACCTCCTAGACCCAGAGGGGAGTCCGCAGCAGGGGCTTGTCAAGCCCTCTGATCATGAAGGGTTCAGTGACTCAGTGATGCCTCCTTTTCCTAGGGCGAGTGCCACCCTCCCCGGCACTGTGCTGGTTGGCCCATTGTGGAAGAGGCCTGCTCACCCAAAGCACTTCCCTTCGCCGTCCTCGTCACTCACAGCCCCCCACGCTCTCCCCCGGGGCGTCTCTGGCAGCTGGGGCGTGGACACGCGGCCTCCCCTGGCCGTGGGTCCTGTGGGAAAGACATGTCAACATGACTCAGGAGTCCTCCTTCCTGCCGGTGGGATGGCAGCCTCCAGATGAAGGCGTGCTGGCCAGCCTGCAAGCCCGTGTCCAGGGGTTTCCGTCCTGTGGCCATGTCCTCTGCGGTCCCCACCCACCGCAGGCCCCGGGGTCCCAGAGGTGAGGTCTTGAGAAGCACTGGAGGACCCTGGCCACCACGCTGTGACACTTGAGGACACACAGCACACCCTGAGGACGCTCAGACACTCCGGGGAGAGCGGCTAAGCGCCAGAACCAGCCGGCCAGCCCTGCAAGTGAGCCACCTTGGGAGGGTCCGTCCAGCCCCGTCGAGCCTGCCAATGACTACAGTCCCGATGGCCGACACCAGGGGGCGCACGAGAGACTCGGAGCCAGGACACCCAGCGAATTTACACTCCAACGGGAACTTCCTGGAACGGCCTCTGCTAAAGATGATGTCAAATAAACTGCATTAGTCAGAGTTTGCGGGGACAAACAGCCAAGGAGCTACGACCAGCCAACTCCTAAGGTTTTCTTGTATTTACTTTTATAATTTTTACCTCGGCAGGGGTCAAACTGCACATCCTTTTTGTACTCGCTGGCGGACAAGGCACTGCCACCCCCTGAGCACACTTCAGATCCACGCAGACCCGCGTTGTGAGGACGGCTGCCTGGGGCCGCTGCATCGCGGCACCACTGCTTTCTGGCTCCCCTGACGCCCGGAATCTAGAATGTTATTCTTTCCGATAGTGTGGTCACCACATTTATTCTTTTGAATTGTGGCAAAGTATACGTAAAATAAAATTTACCATTTTAATCATTTTTAAAGTTCATTTATTTTTGAGAGACGAGAAGAGGAAGATGACGGCCCTTTGGGTTGCTCCCCGCTCCCATGCTGCCATGAACGCGGGTGTGAAGTATTTGCCGGCGTCCCTCCACTCAAGTCGTGAGGGTAGTGCCGGGAGGTGCACGTTTCCTTTCAGGGGAAAGTGGTTTCGAACTTGTTAAACCTCGGTTTGCAGACTCTGCAGGCCAGACTCCGAGGCTCCTGCTGTGGCTGGGAGGGGTCTGCCCCACGCGAGGGGCCTGCAGTCAGCGGGGGTCCCAGCCCCTTCCTGTGTCCGCCGCCCAGGCGGGGGCGGGCCCGGCACAGCGGTGTCTCGGTGTCTCTCCATCCATCAAAAACAGAGTTTCATGCCGGTGTCGTGTGGAAATGTTTGTGTTCTTGGAAGCAGGACGCGGTTCCTGGCGCCAAAGAGGCAGCATCTTTGGGGTGCGCTTCCAGACTTGCCCTCAAGGGGGCGCGCGCCCCAGCTCTGGGCCACCAGGAGCACCAGCTTCACACAGCGAGGCCACCCCACAGCGTCCCCCAAACGGGGAGGACGGACGCGGGACACGTCCTGGTGGCGCCTTGCGGTGCTGGAACCCAGACCTCACCTGACACATCTGTGACAGTCGTCCTGCTGGCCTCCCCGGGCACAGCAACCCCAGGGACAAATCCCGAGTTCCTGGCGGGGTGGCCTTCCGGCCTGGCAGGGTGAGGGCCAGACTCCAGAGCGGGGTGAGCGTGAGCAGCTCACGAGGTACAAAGGCCTTGTGTGCCATGCACGAGTGTGTGCATCTGCCATTGCACTCATGCACTCATCCCTGAGGATGTCACTCTCTCTGAGGGCGGGGCTGGGACCAAAGTCCCCTGTATGTGTGCTGGGGAAACCCCACAGCACTTCCTCAGTAGCAGGGAGGGCTCTGGGCATTTTCCTGGCCTCGGCGGGAAGGCCGCACGCACTTGGCCCAGTTGGTGGGCACAGTCAGCCTTTCTCCGTCGCCCAAAGAGGTCGAGGACTTGCCTTAGGCACACGCTGGGAAGAAGCAACACTGGACTTTGAACCCAGGCCTGTCGGGACGCAGAGCTCACTTTCTTGTCTCTGGACTGGTTTTGTTTGTTTGTTTGCTTTGAGCTTTTAATTTTTTATTTAATTTTAATTTTATTTTTGGAGAGAGAGAGTGTGTGAGTGTGTGAGAGGACCACAGGGAGAGAGACAGAATTCCCAGCAGGGTCCACACCCTCAGCGCAGACTTTGACACAGGGCTCGATCCCACGGCCTTGGCATCATGAGCTGAGCTGACATCCAGAGCGGACGCTCGACCGACTGACACACCCAGGCGCCCCTGCCTTGACGTTTTAAAAAGAAGTTGAGGTGACATTGACGTAACATCTTCAGCATTTCGAAGCCCATACTTCCGTGGCCTTTGTGGTACTTACAGGGTCATGACATCATCACCTCCATCTGGTTCCAGAACATTCCATCCCCCAGAGGACACCTCGAACCCATGAAGGATTTCCTGCCCCTCTGGCCCCTGGCAAGGACAAGCGGCTTTCTGTTTCTGTGGACTTAACTACTCAGAATATCTCGTGTAAATGGAATCCTTCAGCCTGCGACCTCCTGTGTCTGGCTTCCTTCTCTCAGCATGATGTGTCCGAGGGTGGGCGCGTGGTCGTGGGCACCAGGACCCGAGCCCTCACCCGCTGCGTGCACACACGACTCTGGTTTGCCCGTTTATCAGCTGATGGGGACCCGGGTTGTTTCCGCATTTTGGAAATTGCAAATAGTGCTTCTCCCCACGTTCGTTGGCTCGAGTTCCTGTTTTCGGTCCTGCCGGGTTCGCACCTACACGCAGAATTGCTGGTCGCGGGCAGTTCCAAGTCTGACCTCTGGAAGAACCACCATACCTCCACGGAGGTCCGACCACTTCCCGTTCCCACGGCGGCGTGTGGTGCTTTTAATTCCTCCACGTCCTCACCCAGCATGCTCTTTTCTTTCTGTTTTTTCATTAAAACTCTTTTATTCTAGTCATCTTAGTGGCTATGAACTGGTTTCTCATTTTTTTTTTTAGTTTATTTATTTATTTGGAGAGAGAGAGAAAGGCCAAGAGAGAGGCAGAGAGAGAGTAAGAGAGAGAATCCCAAGCAGGCTCGGAACTATCAGTGCAGAGTCCAACGCGGGGCTTTATCTCATGAACTGTGATATTATGGCCTGAGCTGAAATCAAGAATTGGACACCTAACCGACTGAGCCCCAGAGGCCCCCCTCACTGTGGCTTCCACCTGCATTTCCGTACTGACTAGTGATAGCAAGAATCCTTCCACATGCAGGTCGGCCATTTCTACGTCTTCTTTGGAGAAGTATCTGTTCAAGTCTGCTGCCTATTCTTTTCAAGTTAACATTTTTCTAATGTTTATTTAGTTTTGAGAGACAGAGAGAGACAGAGCATAAGCAGGGGAGGGGCAGAGAGAGAGGGAGACACAGAATCGGAAGCAGGCTCCAGGCTCTGAGCTGTCAACACAGAGCCCGACGTGGGGTGGGGGTGGGGGGCTGGAACCCACGAACTGTGAGATCATGACTTGAGCCGAAGTCAGATGCTTAACCGACTGAGCCCCCCAGGCGCCCCAAAACCCACAAAATCTTTACCCAAACACATCTCTTAACATTTTGCCCTGCTTGCTTTCTTACTGTCTCTACTGATTTTTTCCTGAACCACCTGAGAGTAAGTCACATACACAGTGGCCCATCATCCCTGAACACTGCCGTCGAAGGGCCTCACGGGCGTGACCACAGCGGCTCTCCGACTCCGGCCCTGCGATGCCGGCGTGGTTCTTCCCGGTCTGCAGTCTGTGTGCCGGTATCACCCGCTGACACGGGAACGCCCGTGTCCCTCCAGCGGGGGACCCTGTCCACAGGCTGCTCTGGTGTCTCCTCTACTCTGAGACAGACCCTCAGTCTTCCTTAGTCATTGACGACTTTGACACTTTTGAATAATACAGTTCCTTTAAAAAACAGTGTTCCGTACTGTTTACACACACTCTAGCAATGCAAGCCGAGTACTCACTCCAAGGAGTTGAAACTTGAGTGCACACAAAAACTCGCACACAGATGATCTGGGCAGCTTTACTTATGATTGCCAAAACTTGCGATCAACCAAAAGGTCCTTCGGTAGATGAATGGATAAATAAACTGGGCCCATCCAGACAGTGGAATATTATTCAGCACAAAACAGGACGGGTTATGAAGCCTTAAAGAGACACAGAGGCACCTTAAATGTATTTTGTGACATGGAGAAGCCAGTCTGAGAAGGCTCCGTGCTGCGTGATTCTGAGTCCATGGCCTTCTGGAAAAGGCGCGGCTATGGAGACAGTGAAAACATGAGTGGTGGCCAGGGGCTGGTGGGCGGGGCCGGAGGGGGCAGAGCCCGGCACAGCGGAATTTAGGGCAGTGAGACTTCCCTGTGTGACACTATAAGGGGGGACACCCCAGAACGCACAACAGCAAGAGTGACCCCGTGTGTGCAGAGGACCTTGGGTGACACTGACGCGTCGCTGTGGGCTCGGCAGTTGTGCCCGGTGACCACTCCGCATGTGTGGGGGCGGGGCATACAGGAAACCTCTGAACCTGCTGCTCAATTTTGCTGAAACTTCTCTAAAACATGGTGAATTAAAAAAATAGTGTCCCTCAATTTGGGTCCGAGTGACGTTTCCTCATTAGATTCGGTCACGCATGTCTAGGTGGCATTGGCCAGCTCAGAGCCCCACGTGGAGACGCCCGCTGCCCCCTGCCTGGTTCGTGGTGTTACCCTTGGAGATACTGCCTGATCCCCGAACCCTGCGGTTACTGCCCCGCCCTGCCCTCCCCCTGCTAATACACTGGATCAAAGAGATACTTTGAGACCCTGCCAATATCAAGCCCCTGATCAAAACTTCCCCCTGGATTTTGTGTCTAGACACACGCAGGCTGCCCTCCCGCACGCAGCCCCTCCGCCCCCTTCCTGTCTGCAGCGGGGGCACTGGCCAGGGGTGGGCTCGTGCGCCGTCCCGAGGTGGCCCGGTTCACGGCCAGGCCCTCTTCTGGAGAGCCCTCTCCTGTCCTGTCCCACGAACCCACGCAGGCTGCACGCTGGGTCAAGGGACATAACGTCCGGTCACCCAGGGTGGGTCCCCTGCGGGCCTCCGAGTCTGGGGTGGCGACACCTCACCAGCGAGGCTGCAATGGGCTCAGGAGGAACCTGTGATAAGACGGCCAGCAGTTAAGGCAGCTGCTTTGAGGTCGGGAGGCCGGGAGGCCACAGGAAGTGAGTCGGTGCAGCGCTGATGCGCCCTGGCCCTGGGACCGGAGCTGCAGGCAGGCGAGGCTGGGGGCATGTCCGCCGAGGGCAGGGAGCCTCAGGAGCTGGCCCAGGGGCCAGGCGGGCACCCCGGGGCCTCGCGCTCCGGTCGGCGCCCCCCTCGGCCCCCGTCCGCCCCCTGGAGGCTGCCCCCCTGGAGAGCTCGGGCGGCGGCCGCGGTGCTGTGTTACATCAACCTCCTGAACTACATGAACTGGTTCATCGTCGCAGGTGAGGGAGGGCGCCGGCCTCGCGTGCCCGCTGTCACTCACAGCGCCCGCCGTCCAGCAATCCGTCTTCTCCCGGAGACCTCCCTGCGGCTCTCACGGGGGGGGGGGGGGGGGGGGGGGGGGGGGGGGGGGGGGGGGGGAGGCGCAGGGGGCTTTGGCCAGGCCAGACCCAGGGAGGGGGTATCGAGTGCCCAGCGCAGCCGCCGTCGGGGTGGACGCACTCAGGGTGGGTGCACGGAGGCAGCGGGAGGGCGAGGGCCCGGAGGCTCTGGGGGCTGCCCGGGGAGGGTGGGGACAGCAGGGCAGCCTGGCTCCGAACAGCCAGGGGCGCTTCTGGGGCAGCAGGCTGGGTGCAGACCTTGCACATTCCAACTTCCTTCCTGGAGGCCCCAGGGCCAACCTGCTCTTCCTTCTGGTTGCACATTCACTCATTCATCTCGTCATTCATTCAAGACCTCCTTTTCTCTCTTCATCACGACTCATTCAAGACCGGTTGGATGAACATTCCCTGTGGGCTTGCAGACCCCGGGAGGGGTGGGTCTGGTGCTTCCTGGGCTCGGGACGGCCACCTCGTGGGACAGGGGGCCTCACAGCCAGCCTGGGGTCTCGGGGGGTGTCCGCAGCAGCCCCAAGGCGGGGACTCGCACGCACACGACTGGCTTAGCCCCCGGGTGCCCGGATCGGGATTCACACTGCAGACCCGTCCCTCTCTGAGGAGCTCAGAGGGACACAGCACTGCAGCGGCTCCACCAAGGGACAGAGCGGGGGGGCGGCCCCAGGACGGCGAGGGCTCGGCAGGACCCAGAGGAGGAGGCATTCGGGTTGGGCCTCGAGGGGCGAGCAAAGAGCGGGGGAGCGGTGGGTGAAGGCCCAGCGCGGGCCCGCACACGGGGCGGAAGGGAGTGGTGTGGTCAGGGCTGACGAGCGAGAGCAGGGAACTGTTCTAAAAGCGTCTCCAGATCACGGGCTTCTCGGCTGCCAGGCTGGGAGCTCGAGCTTTCTGCTGGGGCAATGGGGAGCCACAGACGGTGCTTGGGGGGCACTGTGCTCAGATTGGTGCAGACAAGACAGCAGGGCGGGGGGTGGGGCTGAGGATCCTGCGGGGGTGGGGGGGGTGGCAGGGGCTGGGGAGAGGGGCAGCCCTGTGAGCAGGGGAGGCCCTTCCCTGTGGGCACTTCCTCTGGCCTCAGGGGCAGGGATGGAGGCCAGGAGGAGTGAAACCACGCGGAGCCCTGGGGCTGCTGGGGGCCATCGGATGCCCTGCGGGAAGCAGCTCTTTGGGGGCTGATGACCTGAAGGGGAACGCTGGGAGGAGTGGACAAAACCAAGGTCCCGTCTGCACCCGGGAAGACTGAGGCCACAGATTTTTAATTTAGTTATTTACTTATTAGTGTTTATTTTCTTCTCTCCAATGAATACATCTTATTCATGTAATTTAAAATAAGAAGGGGGAAAAGGAGGGGACGCCTGGGGGGCTCAGACCAACTCTTGGCTCAGGGCGTGATCTCACAGTTCATGAGTTTGAGCCCCGCGTCGGGCTCTGTCCTGGAGCCCAGAGCCTGCCTCGGGTCCTCTCCCTTTCTCTCAGACTGTCCCCAGCTGGCTCTCCCGGTCTCTCTCAAAATACAAATAAATAAACTTAAAATAAAGATATTACAAAGAAGGAAAGACATACAGGGTGGCGTGCCTGGGCGTGTGGCATCTGGGACCAAAGCAAATGTCTGAGCAAAAATCTCTTCACTTGCCTGACTCTTTGATCTTTCTTCACCTGCTGGCGAGCCCGGGCCCTGTGGCTGTGGGGCTTTCCTCCCCACCGTGTGGCTGTTTCCGCAGTGTGTGTCGCGGGGACAGTGACGTCCCCACGTCTTAGGGGACCCAGAGCCTCGCCCACCTCGTCGTCCAGTGAGACTGATGACTGTGGTTCTTTCCAAGGGCAGGGCGGACTCAGGGCGCAGGCGGGCGGCGCTAACCCTTCTGAAGTTGTGCCACAGGCAGAGGGGATCTCAGAGGCCAGAGCCCGTGTCATCCGGCTCTTCTCTGCGTTGTGCTGAGTGCCCACGGCTCTGGCCTGTGGCTCAGGGAGACCTTGAAGGGCCTTTGGAGACCCAGCTAGTGCGGAGCAAGGGGCTGCCACCCCCGGGAGGCGGGCGAGGCCGGCCAGACCTGGGGCCTGTGTCTGAAGCTCTCTGTGTGCCGTCAGGACTGTCTGCTCAGCGTCTGGAAGAACACGCTTGTGTGTACACGCGGGCAGGCCAGGGCACGGGTGTCTGCACCTCTGTGCTCACGTGTGTGCACCAAGCAGGGCTGAGGTTCCGGTCCCAGCGATTACCGCTAACTCCGTGGTCTAGGGGGTTTGGGGGGCTCAGTCTCCTGAGTGAGTCCTGATTCTCAGCTCAGGTGCTGATCCCAGGGTCGGGGATGGAACCCCGAGTCCAGCTCTGCGCTGGGCATGGAGCCTGCTCTCCATTGTCTCTCCCTCCGGCCCTCTCCCCGGCTTGCCCACTCTTTTTCTCTCTAAAGATAAAAATGAAACAAAACAGTAACAAAAATACCCACCCGGTGGTCCGAGCGAGTAGCTGGGGGCCGCGCGGCCGCGGGTGGGGCCCGCACTCTGACGCCAGCCGTGGGCACGGCCAGCGGGCTGGGCTCACGCGGCGGCTGCACGGACGCCTGTGTGTCTGCAGGTCTGTGCGCGGTCGCGTCGAATGCGCGCACACACACTGGGGGCCCCGCGGTATGTGCTTCGGGGCGCGGGGACGTGCACCTGTCTCTCCACGGGCCGGCTCCCCGTCGGTGTGCCGCACGCGTGTGTGGGACGCAGAGGAAGAGGATACTGGGCCTGAGTCACGCCCTGGGCTGGTCCGCTGGGGCCCTGTCTCCAGTGTGGGAGCAGCTGCCCTTAGAGGCCCCGCGGCCGCTCCCCTTTTCCTGACCGCTGTCCGTCTGTCCACAGGGATGCTGCTGGACCTACAGAACTTTTTCCAGATCAGCGATGGCTGTGCTGGGTTGCTTCAGACAGGTGAGGGGTGAGCCCTGACCCGGCGGGGCTCGCGCTGGGGAGTGGGGCCAGGCTGAGCCCCATGGAGGTCCTGCACAAAGGAGAGGGCGCCAAGGACAGGTGGGTGGTGTGGGCGCAGGGCCAGTGCCCCGGGAGAGGGGGAATGTGGGCGGAGCCCCAGGGCCTGAGCAGCCTTGGGGCTGGAGCGCTGCAGAGGGAGCAGCGGGGGCGGGGCTGGAGAAGGCCCGGAGCCTCAGATCGGGACTATGACATTGGCCCCTCATCCCTGCTCAGCCCAGCTGGGGGCCAGAGACTGGCTAGGGCTGAGGGACCCTGCCTCGTGCTGTCCTCTAAGGACCTGAAAACTCTGGCCCCCAAACTCAGACAGACGGACAGACACATGTACTTCAGATGGGGTTGGGGCCCACAGGGCCTACGGCCCAGCAGTGGGGACCAGCCACCCCTCCCATCACGGTGCCACACACGTGCCCCCGTGTGCACACTCACTGTCACGGCACCGGATACAGACGTTCGCATACCCCCAACGTGTAGCTAGCGCCTGTGTGCCCCTCTGTGTGGGCGCCTCCCACCCCGAACGGTCTTAGGCAACAGGACCCCTGGTGACACGCAAACTTTTCAGGGGCTGCATGGGCAGAGTTTGGAGAGAATTCACTTGCAGACCCTCAAGCCTGTGTTTTTCTTTCCTAAATTGGACCTGCCTATGAAGGAGTCCCTGCTTGGCATTTCCCCCTCAGCCCTCTGAGCAGGAAAATGTCCCTCTTCCCTATTCTGTTATTTTTTTAAATTTCTTTTTTAACATTTATATCTTCTTTGAGAGACAGACAGAACATGAGTGGGGGAGGAGCAGAGAGAGAGGGAGACACAGACTCCGAAGCAGCTCCAGGTTCTGAGCTGTCAGCACAGAGCCCGACACGGGGCTGGAACTCACAGACTGTGAGATCATGGCCTGAGCCGAAGTCGGACGCTTAACCAACTGAGCCCCTCAGGCGCCCCCCCCATTCTGTTTTTCTCGGTGCCTGGCCCTGCCGAGGAGAAGCCTCCAGGTGCCACGCAGAGGGGACCCCTCCCGGGGGCGTGGCTACATGGAAGGCTGTGGAAGCAAAGCAGAGACAGTGTCAGTGCAAAGCTGCTGGGGCCGTTTCCTCTGGGCCGCAAACCCGCGGCCGAGTGCCAAGTCTTATCTGTCTTCCTGCCGGTGTGGCCTCCGCTCTTTATCTGCGATTTAGACTCAGAAGTAAGATGTTGTCTCGGGGGTAGTGTCAACACATTTACTTCAAATATCTTTGAAATAATATCTTCCTTACAGGCAATCAGTCTGATTTGTTGGATTGATTTGGCAAATAAAGACTGGCTTGCTCATTAGAGCAATGTCCGTAGATGGCAGACATTTCCCGTAAGTGGAACGTACTCTAGCCCCGAGGATTTAGATGAAAATACGGTGTAAAAAAATACAATAATGATGGAAATCACATCCTTAGCAAGTATTTAAACTTAGGATGAAAAGGTTTTAAATGGTGGCTGAAAACACGTGAAGGGCTACGTAGTTCCACAAGCTTCTCCAAAAGGCTCCCGAGGAAAAGAGGTAGCAGACCGCTGGGACCGCGGCGGCGCCCCAGGCCCTGCCGGCTGCTCCCCGCTCAGGGCCGGGCCGGCGCTGGCCTTCCAGTCGCTTCTGTAGCCAAAGTGAGACCATCTGGGCTCCATACCCACAGCCTTCTTGCTTACACAGATAATGGTAGGTGAGTCAATATGTGTCTTCCCTGGTCCTGTCCCTGGTGAGCAGGATTATTACTACAAGGCCTTGACACACGAGACAGGAGTCTGTGCAGGTGGGGGGGGGCAAAGCACGTGCACGTGTGTGTGAGTGTGTCGAGGGGATGTGTGTGCGCCCGTGTGTGTGTCTGGGGGTGGGCGGATGGAGGGCCAAATCTGCCGAAGCAGCACAAAGGGCATGTGGAGAAGCCAGTGGGGTTGACGACCAGGCTCTCCAGGGACCGCAGGTGACTCTTCGCCTTTCTGGGTTGCTGTGAAGTGGCCTAAGACCCCTCCTGAGTCTGCAGAAGGGAGGAAGCCGCCCGACCAGGGGAGGGCGTGGCTGTGAGAGCGGGGCAGAGGGTGGGGGTTAGCAGTGGTCAGACACCCCCCTTCCAGAGGGGCAGACAGGCTGTTGGGGTTAATTCACTGATTAGTAATATTCAATGATGTGACCTCTACCAGGTGCCCGACACTAACACAATTGTTTTGTGATATTGACTCATCTAATCTTTACAACAACCCCGTGAGGCAGGCCTTGTTATTATGCCCACTTTACAAATGATGGAGCTGAGGCACAGAGAGGCTGTGGGGCTTGCTGCAGGTCACACAGCTGGGATCACAGCCAGGCAGCTTTCTGGGGAGTCCTTCTCTTAACCCCTGCTCCTCATTACTCCCATGTGTCACAGAAGTCATCTGAATTTGGGGACGCTATAGGAGCAAAACAGTGTGTGTGTGTGTGTGTGTGTGTGTGTGTGTGTGTGTGTGCCTTCCTTTGGGGGCAGTGTTCTCCATTTCCGGGCAGCTGTGGGTTTAAGGGGTGTATATCCTATAAAAGATCCTTGCCTCAAGGCTCAAAAAAGTATTCGAAGACTTGGGGAAGTATTTTCACAACCTTCGGGCAGAGAAGAAATGCATCAGGAAGACAAGAAACACTCCCTGCCAGAGGAGTTTTGATCAATCTGACCATACCACGGAAACAAGCTGAACCCTTCCGACGAAGTGATTGAAACTATAAATGCAGTTAGTAACAGCAATGCATGACGTTTACCAGGCAGTTACATAACGCTAGTCACTGCCTTTTTCTCTGCGTAACATTACTGAATCTTCTCAATAACCTTCTGCGGGAAGCATAATGCTCATCATATCGTTGATTCAAGGGGAACAGAAGAGTTAAGGAATTTACCCAAGGTCACACAGCCAGGCAGTCATTGGGTCAGGATGTGAGCCTAGAATTTGCATTTTAAATCCTTAAAATAAATGTAAAGGCCTGGGAGAAATTATTCGCAATTTCCACAAGGGCCCAGGAGGGAAACGGGCAGAAGGTGTGAGCACAGGAACTGACACAAGGACGATGCAGATTAAAACATCAGCGAGACCCCGTCTGTGCTTCAACCATTAAAATGAACAAAAATAAAAGTGATTGATCATACCAAATGTCCGCAAGGGAGCTGGCTTACGCTTCTGCACAGTGTAAATGGATACAGCCTTTTCGGAGGCCTATTTTGGAGGTAGCTATTAAAATTCTAAATGTCACTGGCACCAAAGACCATTCTCTATGGAGTATTAGGTCGAACCACATTAAATGGCCGTATTTTTTGTAGGTCAAAACTGGCCTAATTTCTGCAAGTGCGTATGGCTCAACCCAATACCAGAGCGGGCGGGGTGGAGCGGGCGGGGCTGGACCCTGCGCAGGGACGAACCTGGACGCTCATTAGGCTCAGGCAATGTCAATCATGAGCGCTTAGCGAATGCAGGCCCGGGAGTGGGGCGGGGCCTCCGGGGAGGAGGGTCCAGACCGCCCCGCGCACCTGCGGGCTCGGGAGGCGGTGGACACGCCCCCCTCGGAGGGTGGAGGCCGTTTCAGGTGAGGGATTGGAGCGGCTAGGGTGCAGAGTCGTGCAAAAACGTGGCGGTTTCTTTGTCTTCACAGCATAGCAAACGCGTTCATTAATCCAGTCTCCAATTCTGAAGGGATTACTTTTAAAAATGGTACAAATACAACTGAATGTCAGGGGAATGTTCTACCTTGTTAGGAAAATCAGGCCTTTTCCCAGCCTCCAGCAAAGACTGCACTCATTCTAAATCCTGCAGGTCTGCACAGCAGGCCGGGGCAGGCCTCTGTTGCCTGCGCCATCATCCCCTCACCCCCACCCCGTCCCCAGCAGGGTGTGACAGCAAAATCCGACCAGGCCCAGGCAGCATTGGGGAGGGGGCAGCTCTGCAGAGACAGAGGTGGGGGGGACAAGGGGGAATGGGGGCTGGCCCGCATGGAGCACTGGCAGCCCCAGGTTGCACAGCGAGCCTGCAGCAGAGCTGGGATTTGAGCTGGCCCAGCTCCCTCCACCCCCTTCCCAGTCCCCCAGACTCGGGGCAGTGGGTCATGCAGCCTCCACCCGCAAGGTGCCAGCTTTGCGGCACCCGAGCCAGGTCCCTTCTGTGGGCCTGCAGGCCCCCTGAGGGCCCACCACCACGGGGTGAATGCATGCGGCCCTTGCCTGTCCCCTCCAGTCTTCGTAGGTTGTCTGTTGCTGTCTGCACCTGTGTTTGGCTACCTGGGTGACCGACACAGCCGCAAAGCCACGCTGAGCATTGGGATCCTGCTCTGGTCAGGGGCGGGCCTCTCCAGCTCCTTCCTCTCCCCCCAGGTAGGTGTCTCTCCCTGCAAGGCCCCCCGGACCTGCCCTTTCTCCCCACTCTCGCCCCCTGCTTCCTCCAGTTAAAACATGGGTGGGCCTGCTCTGTCCATTCTGGGCTGCAGACTGGCTGCAGGGGCGCCTTCCAGGGCCTAGAGAGGACCCCTTTAGATTCTCTCAGTGGGAGCCTTCCTCTCCTGCATCTCCCCCTGCTGCCTGTGGGGGGCGGGTGGGGGTGACAGCTACCGACTGGGGGCCCTGGCCCTGCTGGCCAAGGCGCTGCCCAGAAGAAGGGCTCCTCTGGGGAGTGGGGAGAGTGGGTGGGGAGGCCATGTCTGCAGGCGCCAGCAGGGGGCACCCGTGTGATGTGGGGACCTGGGCTGGGAGGGTGGCCCAGTGTCCTTAAGCCCAGCTCCCCCTCCCCCCCCAGGAGCCTGTCACCAGGACCTGGGGCCTCTGAGCTCCCTCATGTCCCTCACCCTGCGGGTGATCTTGGGACTCACTGGGGTCTTGTGCCTGCCCACCCAGTACTCCTGGCTCTTTTTCCTGTCCCGGGGAGTCGTGGGCACTGGCTCCGCCAGCTACTCCACCATCGCGCCCACTGTGCTGGGCGACCTCTTCGTGAGGGAGCAGCGGACCCGGGTGCTGGCCATCTTCTACATCTTTATCCCCGTTGGAAGGTTGGTGCCACCCAGGACCCTCTTCCCCAGGTGGTAAACAGACCAGAATAGTCTGGGCTGGGGGTAGGTAGGAGGCATCAGACCAGGAGGGCTCCTTCCTGGCTGTGTCTCTTCCCCTCTCTGGGCCTCGGTTTCCTTATCTGTAAAGGGGGGCAAGAACACTGGCTGATGGGCTGTGTCGAGGGTTTGAGGTAATAGACACTGCAAAGGCCTGCTAGGGGAAGCGTGTGGGGCTGGCGCAGGCGCCCCGGCTGGGGGAGGTCAGGGTGGATTTGTAGTCCGGCCCCTGAGCTCTGACCAGGTTTCCTGGAATTGCCTGACTCAGGCAGGGCTGAGCCTCAGGCCCTCAGATGGGGGTGGGGGGGTAGGGGCAGTGGTGCTGGGGAAGGGCCCAAAGCCAGAGGTCACTGGCGACTTGACCAAGGGCAGTGGACATCTGGGCCTCACGTGGCTCACTTTTCCCGTGACACGGCAGTGAGCAGCAGAGAGCCAGCCCTTTGGGGTGGGGTGCCCCAGCTCAGGCTGGCCTTGCAGGCTTGGGACTGTCCATCCCCTTCCCCTCTCCCCACTGCCAGGCCTCTCCCCCCCACTGCCGCTCCCCCTGCCACCCCCCTCACTGCCCGTCCCCTTGTCCACCCTCTGTCGCAGTGGTCTGGGCTACGTGCTGGGCTCGGCTGTGCTGCAGCTGACGGGGAACTGGCGCTGGGCCTTCCGAGTGAGTCCGGCCTCCTTCTCTTCCTTGGGTCCCCCTGGGCCGGCAGGGACTTTCCAGCCTCCAGTGGCCTTCGCCACTTGGCACGGTAGCTGGCGCCACGGGGGTGGTCAGATGTTGGCAGCTTCAGACATTTGACGGAACATGAACCGTGGAGGTCACGGCCCTGGAGTCAGATGCTAGCTGCTGGGTCCGCTCATGCCGTGTGCTCAGGCAAGCGGTCTGCAATGCGGGGGGCGGATGTGCTGCCGCCTGGAACCCCGGGGGTGGACAGAGCAGGCTGGGCCCCTCCCAGGGCGGAGCTGGCCTGGCAGGTGGCGGTGGTGAATACCCCTGGTCTAGAGTGGCTCCCGGGCCCCAGAGGGTCGTTCCCGGACGGTCCAGGGGGACCTTGCTCCCCGGAGATGCTGCACTTGAGGAGCGAGCCTCCTGCCCCACCCCCAGGGCACAGAGCCTGGCTCACGTGGATCAGCCACTCGCAGAGCTCCTGGGTCGCAGGAGTGTATGTGTGGCCCTGAGCATCCTGGGCCCTCCCGTGCCCAGGTCATGCCCTGCCTGGAAGCCGTAGCCTTGATCCTGCTTATCTTGCTGGTTCCGGACCCTCCCCGGGGAGCTGCTGAGAAGCAGGAAGACGTGGCCGTGGGGGGCGCGCGGAGCGGCTGGTGTGAGGACGTCAGATACCTGGGGGGGAAGTGAGTGCCCCTGCTCCTCCCTGCCTGTCACCGAAACCCCATCTGTCCCCGCGTTGCTGGCCTGCCTCTCTCCACCTCCAGGGAGCCCCTCCTGACTGTCCCAATGTTCACAGCCTTCTTCCTCCCCTGAGCTCCCACTCACCAGCTGAGGTGCTGTCCTCCCTAGGCGGCCCCCACCCCCCGCGCCTGCCTGCCGTGTGACAGAATGAGGACCGGAAGGGAGGGAGGGAGATGAAGGGAGGTCGGCCAGGGCCTTATCCCCGAGTGACCTGACACTTGGAACCTCACTCCCCTCATTTATTCAATGGACGTAGTTCTCCCTGGGTCGCCGGGAGGGTGCTGGGAGTGAATCACTCACCTCTGCAGGCCTCGTGGGAGTGCGTCCATTCTGGGTTCCAGGCATGGGCGGGGAGGCGGCCTCGTGACTCACTGGAATGTGGGGTGCAGACAGGCCCCAACAGCCTTTGATGCAGAGCCATGGGACCCATGGGGGCACTGGGAGGAAAGTGAGGGCAGCGGGGCCGCTTCCTGGAGAGCGTGGGGTTGGTTCCGGGTCTTCCTGGATGCGGGCGGGGAGCCGGTCCTGCCGAGAGGAGCGGGGAGGCCCAGCAAGAGGGGAGGCATGGTGGGGGCTGTGGCGGGGAAGGCCTGGCGCCGGGGTGACTTGGGGGTCCAGGAGAGAGGAGGGCAGTGGCAGGAGCAGAGGGACGTCAGCTGGGCGCTTTCTCTTGCAGTTGGAGCTTTGTGTGGTCGACCCTTGGGGTGACTGCCATCGCCTTTGTGACTGGAGCTCTGGGCTTCTGGGCCCCCAAATTTCTGTTCGAGGCCCGTGTGGTGCATGGACTGCAGCCTCCCTGCTCCCAGGAGCCGTGCGGCAGCCAGGACAGGTGAGGGGCCTCTGCGGCCCAGGGCGGCCCAGTGCACACTCCTCCGTGCGATGACCCGGGCTTCGGGTCTCCGGGCGGACTGCAGGCCAGGCTCTGATCGGGCCGAGCTCCTGCGGCTCCGGGTGGCCACAGGCGGCAACGGCATCCCCAGGTTCCCGCTCTTGGGCTGCTGTGGGCGTCTGGGAGGCACCTGGCAGGGGGCGAGGCTTCTGCAGGGCCTGTGGGGAGATGTCTCAGCCTCCTGTCTGTGTCCCTCTCCCTCCCTGGTGCCCGGAGAGAGCTGCATGTGATTTCCGGAACGTCCCAGGCCCGAGCCGGGCCCTCTGCCCGCAGCTCCTTCCTCCCGTCGCTGCTTCTTAAACTTCAACGTTAGCTGAGCGTTTCACGTGAGGAGCGCTCTGAGGTGCTGTAGTAACAAACCCGATTCTTCCCGTTGGGCTCGTCCAAGCCACACGCGCGGCCAGAGGCAGACGCAGGTTCGAGCCCGTCTGACTGCAAAGCGGGTGCTCTTAGCGCCATGTCCCGCTGACGCTGGTTACAGTTGGGTGACCGTTGGCAGGCTTGCGCCCCTGCGCCTAGCTGGGGGCACTTCCTGGAGCCCTGTGGGGGCGGGGGAAGGCAGCAGCGAATGAGTGAATGCGTGGATCACACGGACTGTGATGACAGCCAGACTGTCCCCTCCCCGAGACAAAGCCTGACCCCTAGAAGTCCCCCAGCAGCTTAGACACGGGGACACAGGACACGCTGTGCGTCCCTGGGCAAGTCAGTCCCTTTGTCAGAGAGCCCGAGGCCTCGCGTCCGGATGGACTCCCCGGACCACACACCCTCCCAGGGCCCGGTCCTTCCTGCCTCGTCCCCTCCTTGGCTTGTGGCTGCGTCCAGGCTCCCCGGCCCCGGTCATGTCGCCTTCTCCTGTTGTGCCTCCATCTCCCTCCACGTCCCTCTTCTAGAGACACTGGTGATTGCATGGAGGGCCCCTCGAATAATGGGGGATGATCTCCCTTCCTCAAGACCCTTAATGCCATCACACTCAGAGTCAGTGTGCCATGTAAGGTGGTAGTTCAGGTCCCAGAGATTCGGGTGTAGACACTGTGGGGGCCGGTGCTGAGCCCGCCAGAGGAGGTGGAAGGTCCTGGTGTTGGGGTTCTGCATAGACCACGGCCTCTGTGGTCAGGGCAGGCCCCACAGGGGGGTGGGTCGGGGCAGGAGCTTCAGGACACAGGGTGCCAGCTTTGCCCCTGGGATTGCCCACTCAGACCTGGCCCGAGTGGAAGGGGCCGTATGGGGGTAGTGAGCTTCCTGCCCCTCGGGGCATGTAAGTAGGAGTTGGACAGCTGCTTTCCAGGGCTATTCTACAGAGGGTCAGCACTGAACTTGCAGGACATTAAGGATCCTCTTGGCTCTGAGAGTCTGATCCTGGGAGGAAGATCTTATGGGTTGGGGGTGGCTTGGTATCTGGGTCTGTCCCCTGGCCACACCGCTGCACAGGGGCCAGTGGAGGGCCCTCTCTGGATAATCAGTCCTAAGTCTCAGGAAGGTCTCCAGAGCCTGCCAGGGCCAGCTCAGACCAGAACTCCACGGTGGGTCGCATTCCTCCAGGATTCGGGGTCACTTGACTGGGCTTGAGGGCTGGACGTTCGCTGGGCACCTTAAGCTGCCTAAGGACACACGTGCGCGTCAGGAGGCCCTGCCTGTGCCCATGAGGGGCTGTGTGACCCGGGGCAGGGCCCTGCCCTCTCTGGGCCTGATGCTGTCCTTGGCCCGCTTGTCCTAGGCCTGCGGGACGGACATTTCCCAGACGCTGTGTAGAGGAAAGGTGGTTTTGTGAGCCTGGGTTCCTCAGAAAGCACAGTCTTGCACCTGTCTTGTCCCTGCATCCTGCTGGAGGGTCCTCACCCTCCCAGACCGGAGCCCGGCCGCGCACGTTTGGGCGCAGCTGGAGGTGGGCGGGGGCAGTGGTGCCCCAGGCCAGGGTTGCCGGAAGCACCGGTGAGTCTGGAGAACCCACAGTCATTTGTGCAGAGGGAGGGGTGGAGAGAGAAGAGCGAGGTGGCGCAGAGCGGGCCTGAGGACAGCAGGGAGCCACCGAGCGGCCCGAGAGGCCCTTGGTCAGCGTCCCTTTGAGCCCCTGTAGAAGGAGGCTTGGGAGGACCGTGGGCATTCAGAGCCTGGCTCTGCTGGTGCCCGTCCTCAGCCCCGCCCTCTGCATCTGTCACCTGGAGCTCATCTGCTCACACTTCCCTCTTGTACCCCAGGGTCGCTGCTGCTGCATAGACTTGAGAGTGAGGCGGACCTGGTTCTGTCCTCCAGGAATCACCAGGCTAGTGAGTGGCCTTGATGGTAGAAACACAGAAGCTGATCTGGGCACTGAAGGGAGTGACGGAACCAGCAAGGGGACGAATGAAGTCATCTCCAAAGAGGACATATTGTGATGGGTCTTGAAGGATGAGTAGGAGTTCAGTGGGTGGGAAAACTAGTGAAGAGTGCCCAGATTGAGGGAGGAAAGTATGCGGTGGGGACAAAACCAGTCTGGGGGCAGAGGCTGGAGTGGGGGATGGGGTTGAGGTCAGCCAGGGTCAGACCATGGAGGGCCACACAGGCCATGATTTGGCACCGACCCCATTGGTGGTCTGAGAGCTGGTGGAGAGTTTGGGCCGGGGGTGGGTGCCCTGTATTATTTTATTTTGAAACCTCTATTTTGGACAACACCCTCTGGGGACCTGTTTGGAGTTTGTTTTAGGAACAGCTTTCCCCAGGCAGCAGGTGCAGGAGGGGTCGGGTGCGGGGAAGTGGGTCCGGGAGCAGGAGGGGCTGCTGGGCCGGCCACCCTTGTGGCCCGTGACCTCCCCAGGACGAGGCGGGAGCGGAAAGGGAGGGGCCCACAGCCGCATCCCTGTAGGCACTGATCCCGCAGGGGGCTGAACCCCAGGACAGGGCTGCCCTGCCCCCACGGGCTGACTGTCTCTGCTCTTTCCCATCAGCCTGATTTTTGGGGCACTGACAGTCGTGACTGGCATCATTGGAGTCGTCCTGGGGGCAGAGGCCTCAAGGAGGTACAAGAAGGTCAACCCTCGGGCCGAGCCCCTCGTCTGTGCCTGCAGCCTCCTCATCGCGGCCCCCTGCCTCTACCTGGCCCTCACCCTGGCCCCAGCCACGTTCCTGGCCTCCTATGTGAGTGAGTGCGCCCTGGGCGGTGCGGGCGGGGGCCGACGCTGTGCCAGGTTTTACGTACGCTGTCCCCATTTTACTTACCACGAGTGGCACAGCCAGGGGGAGCCGAACTGGGGTTTGAGCCTGAGCTTTCTGACTCTGAGCCGCTGGGCAAGGCTGTGATGGAGACAGCGGGACTCATTTGTTCCTCAGAGGTGCCGTGAGCCCCCGGAGAGACCAGGTGACAGGTGAGGGGAGCGAGGCCCGGATGGGTCGTGGCCCTGGCCTGCATCACGGTCAAGGCAGCAATCTGCTGCTTCCTCGCCTTCCAGGCTCGGTCCTGTCACAGCCCTCTGCACCCTCACTCTGGGCATGGCCAGGCCCACGCCTGCTGGCCTTGCTGTGTCCAATCTCCCCGCGGTTCCCCCCGAGCGTCCCGAATCCTTCTCCGTCTGCAAACCTAGCTCCTTCTCCAGGAGCCTTTCCAGACCGTTCCATGTTCCTATCAGAACTCACCATCCCCGCTTGGGCTCCACGTGGGTCTGGGTCCCCGGGCTGCATGGTGTGTGGGTGGGGCTGCGGGCACGATGCCCGCACGCACGTGCTCAGTGGATCCCAGCTCCCCGAAGGCCCAGCCCCGATGGTCTCATCAGCGGGGAGGGGCAGTGATTCCGGGAACTGGCACCAGCCTAGCACCAGCCAGACGGGCTCCCTTCCCCTCCTTTCCCGTCCAAGGCCCTGGGACCAGGGACACAGATGCCCCTGCACATGTGTGTGGGGTTCACTGGGCAGACTAAGATCAGAAGGCGTCACCGACAGTGTTATTGGTCCCTTACCCATGACCAGGACCCAAAGTCATGCCCGTGAACTACAAAGTCTGGTCCCATTTAAGTCCACACTTTGGCCTCCAGACAGTGTCTGTCCAGGCCCGGAATCGCACTGGGGCGAGAGGGAGCGTGGTCCGTCTGGCTCATCTGGGTCCACCTCTGCCCTAGTCCCTGGCGCCGCTCTGCTCCGGGCTGGGCAGGCCGGAAGGATGCTCCAAACGGGGCACGTGTTGTGTATCCAGAGTCGGTTTTCCTGAGTGCCCATGTCCCCCTGATGCCGGGTGCCCAGACGCCCGCCAACTCTTCTCTTGGGGGCACTCTTTGGAGCCTGGCATTTGCAACGTCCGATAACTGGGGCAGGTGACACGGTCACCTCTGTCTTCCATGGCTTCCCGCCGCTCGGCCCCGCTGGTCACGCCTGGATCTGCCACCGGGCCTCCGTTCTTGTGGTCCTCAGGCCTGTCTCCTCTGCCTGGCATCTGTCGGCCCCTGGATGCCCTCGAGAGGGGCCTCGGGCAGGCACCCTCATGCCCCTGGCTGACCTGCCAGGGGTGCCCCCCCGGTGCCCTGTGTGAGCTCCCCGCGGGCGGCCCCAGCCTTCCACCCAGTCTCTCTGGGTGGGTCTCTTGGAGCCCCTCACCGACTCTCTGACTCTTCAGATTACCCTCCCCGGCCCATGCCCGTAGCCTTCCCTCTACGAGCCAGAGCGGGGGACTCCCCGGGTCCTGAGGGTGGGGATGGCGCTAAACGTGTGGCTGCCCCTCACCTGTGCCCGCAGCTTGGGGTGGCCTCTGCCAGCGCCGCGTCCTGCACGTGCTCCCGCGGAGCCCTCACTGCGCCCTCGTGGAGAAGGGCTTTCTCACCCCCCCTCGCAGACTGGAAAACTGAGGCCTGGAAACAGAACACAGATAGTGGGACAGACAGAACCAGAAGTCAGCCTGCAGGCTCCAGGGTCTGTGTCCTTCGTGCCGTGGTGACGGTGTCATCCCGGGGGAGGAACGGAGCTCGGCATACAGTAGGCACCAATAAGTGCTAGCTGCTTACTGGCATCCTGGCTGAGGGAGCAGCGCCCCAAGTGGGGCCAGCGTCCCAGCTGCTGGGGGTCGAGTGGGCCTGGCCGCCTGTCCGGGGCCACCCCTGCGTCGGCCGAGCCCGGACCCCTGCCGGCTCTGCTTCTGCCACCGTCCTGCTTGGCTCTGGGAGGCGGCTCCTTGGCTGTGTTTAGGGGACACAGCTGTCTCCCCCTCTGCAGCCTGGCGTGTCTCCAGGGCTGGATGGCTCGTCTGGAAGTGACATTGCGTCCTGGCTGACAGAGCCGGAGAAACTGTCCTCTGCGCCTGGTGCAGGGGTGAGGGGCTGCGGGCGCACAGGGGGCCTGCTGGGGGCGCACCCCTCGGGTGCTGGGAAGCTGCTCCCTGCTGTGACTTGCGTGTGGGCCTGGCGTAGGACCCGGGGGCACCAGGCCAGCCGCCAGGCTCCCGCCTTTCAGGAGCAGCGCGGAACCTTCCGGGCCTCTTGAGCAGAAGCCCCTCCGTGGCTCCGTCTGTGCCTCTAACCGATGTTCCGGCTTGAGATTTGGGCCCTGGCACGGCGCATGCCGTCTGTCTCTCTCCGGGACGGGCGCCAGAAGCCCCTGCCGGGTCCGCTTGCCTTCCCTCCGCTGGCGACACCGCGGACCCTTGGAACTGAGCCCCGCTCCTGGTGTTGCTCGAAGCCCCTCGTGACTCCACTGACCAGCCGTGTCCCCTGCAGTGCTGACACTAGGGCCCCTCCTGGTCCCCTGTCTGTCTGGCCGGCCTTCCCTCCGCTCCCTTCCCACCCCTCCTCCGTGGAGCCCTCCGGGATGTGCCCTTCCCCCCAGCTCCTGCTCTCTGCGAGGTCTTCCTTAGGCCACAGTTGCTTATGCTCTGAACCTCGTCCTAGTCCAGGGGCCCAGGGGGCCCCACTGTCCTCAGCTCTCGGCTTGAATCGCAGCGCCAAGCGCTCGGAGGGGCCGCTGCTTGGTGAGGGGATGGCTGCGTGACCAGCCACTCTCATCATCATTTTTCATATTTTATTAAAAGTTTTTAATGTTTATTTATTTTTGAGAAACAGAGTGTGAATAGCGGAGAGGCAGACACAGAATCCGAAGCAGGCTCCAGGCTCTGCGCTGTCAGCACAGAGCCCGACGTGGGGCTTGAACCCACGAACGTGAGATCATGACCTGAGCTGAAGTAGGATGCTCAACTGACTGAGCCCCCCAGGCCCCCACGTGTTTATTTATTCTTGGGAAAGAGAGAGAGAGCACGTGCACACGGGGGGGGTGGGGCAGAGAGAGAGGGAGATGGGTCATTTATTCAACAAATACTTCTCAAGTGCCTGTGCAGCACGTGCTGGTTTAAGTGCCCCGGATTCAGCAGCAGATAAAAGAGAGGAAAACATCTCCATCTTTGTGGTGTGAGAGACGCAGGCAGGACATCCAAGTTCGCCTCCCGAGATTGCAGATGGTGCAGTGCTCAGGACATGGAGGTGACAGTGAGACGGGCAGTGTGCCATGGCCGGGGCTCCCCGAGGAGGTGCTGTAGGAGGTCCTGTAGGGAGAGGGGGGCTGGTGCGGGTGGGTAGGGAGGCAGCAAAGGCCCTGAGGCAGGACTGCATTTGTGGGGCCCAGACAGCGTGCTCTGTGTGGAGGGACAGACAGGCGCACAGAGGGGTGGTGGGGCCAGGAGGTTCAGGGCCCGTGGGTGTCACGTGGGCCCAGCTTTTACTGAGGGTGGGGGGGTTTGCACGGAAGAGGGGGCCCCTGGCTCCCGTTTTCTGCTTCAGCGCACTGGCTGCGGCGTTCGCCAGCCTCGCGCTCTGGCGTGGCGCCTCCCTGGGCGGCGGGTGACCAGTGAGTGTGATGCTGAATCGACTTGCTGGCACGTGCTCCAGGCCTTCTGCGCCTGGCTTCACGAAGCACGTGGTCTTCAGCTTTGGCATCAGGATAACGGCCCGTGGAACGTGTTGACAAGTGTTTCTTCCTCTTTGATTTTCTGGAAGAGTTGGGGAAGGACTTGTGTTCATTCATCTTCAGACGTTTTTAGATTCACCCGTGAAGCCATCTGGTTCTGGGCTTTTTGTTTTGGGAAGTTTCCTGATCACTGACTCAATATTTACTTGTTATAGATCAGTTATGGATTTCTATTTCCTTTTATGTCATTTTTGATGGGCGGTGGCTTTCTGCGAGTCTGTGCCTCTGTCCAGGTATCTGATTTGTTGGCGTGTGGTTGTGCGTAGTGTCCCCTTTCCCCTCTCAGTGCTGTGGGGTCGCAGATGTGCCTTTTCCATTCCCGGTTTTAGGAACGTGAGTCTTCTGTTCTTCCCTCCGGGTCCATGTCGCTAAGGCGTCATCCATTTTGCTGCCAGCTTTGGTTTTATTGATTTTCTCTATTGTTCTTCTGTTACCGGCCAACGTTCAGTGGAATCAGTATGGCTTCTGTGGACATAGGTGTGGGTGGTGCTAGACAACTGTCCCCATCCAGGTGGGGCGGGACCTGACCTGGAGGCCAGGGGGAGTGGGTGGGGCCCAGGGAAAGTGGGTGGGGCCTAGGAGAAGTGGGTGGGTCCCAGGGGAAGTGGGTGGCTCCCAGGGGAAGTGGGTGGGTCCCAGGGGAAGTGGGTGGATCCCAGGGGAAGTGGTGGATCCTATGGGAAGTGGGTGGGTCCCAGGGGAAGTGGGTGGATCCCAGGGGAAGTGGGGGGACCCCAGGGGGGGGGGGGGGGGCCAGGGGAAGTGGGTGGGACCCAGGTACGCCTTGGAGGAATTTCCTCATGATTCCATGTGGGGTATGAGAGAAAGAGGAGGTGCCAATGGAGAGTTAGACGGGAATCTGGAGCCATGGGATACGGTGTCACCCCTAAAACCTATGGGTAGGAAACTGGCTGCAGCCCACCATGTAGGACCATCATCAGGTTTGGGGGACATACGAGTTCAGCATCAAAAAGGATGTCCAAGGGGCACCTGGGTGGCTCAGTCGGTTAAGTGTCCGACTTTGGCTCAGGTCATGATCTTGCAGTTCACAAGTTCAAGCCCCATATCGGGCTGTGTGCTGACAGCTCAGATCCTGGAACTGCTTTGGATTCTGTGTCTCCCTCTCTCTCTGCCCCTCCCCTACCTGCACCCCGTCTCTCTGTCAAAAATGAGTAAACATTAAAACAACAACAACAAAAACTCAAAATTCAAAGAGGGGCCGAGGAATTGACTTCTGTTGAAAATCAGGAGTCACTGTGTCTGCTCCATCCACCTCTCTGGGTGTCCCTTTACTTTCTCAGATCCCAGGGACCCCACCAATTCTTTCTGCACCGTCTCTGCCGTCCAGGGAGACTGATCTGACTTCCTAGGAAGGGCATGTGGACATGAGAGCCTGTGTGAGCGTGAGCGTGCATTTCAGGGGGAATATGGGTGTGGACATGCGTGTCCTGCATGTGCACCTCGGTGCACCTTCACGGTCAGGCTGTGCATTGGCTGCACACGGGTGTTCGCTCTGTAAACGCACGGTGTTGGGAGCGAGTCTGCATGTGCCATTTCTCATACAGGTCTGTGCATGAACGTGCACGTGCGCATGTGTCGGGGCAGCGAATAACTGTTTGGGGCGTGTATGCACGTGCATGTCGACGGCTGAGGGCAGCTCAGCAGAGAGGGACTGGGGGCAGGCACGCAGTACTGACGCAGCAGCCAGGCTGTGCTGGGTGTCTCGTGGCCGTGAGCTTTCCTGACCTTCTAACGTGTGGTCTGGGGTCTTCCCTGGGGAGCACCCTGCCCTGGAAGCCCACCTGCGGGCCCCGAGGGCTCCAGCTCCTCCCTCCTTCCGGTTCCTTGGCAGGGAGAGTGGGCTTCTCAGCTGTTAATTAGGATCCAGACACGCACAGCGGGTCTTGGCTCACACCCTCTTCCTTGGCCTCCTTCCCAGAGCCACTGCCCTTCAGAGGAGAAGGGGTTGGTGCTCAGCCGAGGCACCGAGCCCAGGGCAGGGGCTGCAGCCCTGCTGGCCCCGTGGCTGGGGACACCGTCTCTCGGGGCTGGAGGGGGGGAGGTTGTGGTCTGGATGGAGGGGGTCGGGGAGGGGAGTGGGTGAGCGTCAAGGGATCCGGGACACCTGGACGGACGCCGTGTCTGCTTCTGCACTTGCTGGCTGCGGAGTGGCGTGGGCACGTGGCCTCGCCGACCCCCGACTCTCTGTGATGTGAGGGCCACGGCCCGCCTCTGGTTTTCACGGAGGGCTTTCTTTCATCCTGTTCTAGTGACTGTGGGAATGTGGAGACACTCAGTGATTTCGGGCAACAAAAATACTTATTTTGCTCGTGAGTTTGCAGTTTGGGCAGGTTGGGAGCGGGGATAACTTGTCTCCTTTCTGCTTGAGGTTAGTTGGTCAGGACGGGTGGGGGGCCGGGCCACGACTGGCTGGAGGACCCTGCCCCTGGCTGAGCCTCGGCTGGAGCTGGGGGCGGGACCCGCTGCCCGTGACCTCCACACGTGGCCGGGGCTTCCTCGCAGCATGGCGGCCGGCCCCCGGGGACAGGCGTCCGGAGAGAGCCAGGAGACACCGTGTCGCCGTGTGTGACCTAGCCTTGAGAGTCTCGCGACGTCGCGTCCCCTGCCTTCTTGTTCTGTGCTCCAGCACAACCACGTGCTTGGAATGAGGGGAGAGTCCGTCTTCTCTGGGGCTTTTGGAAGAGACCACAGAGGTACCGCAGGGGCTGTTTTTGGCTCCTCTGCCACTGTGCCCGGGGTCCCGTTGACAACCAGCGATGGGGGAGGGGTCCGGGCACGCAGCCACGAAGCCCCACAGGTGTGGGCCAGCCAGGATCCCCTGGTCCGCCCTGCGCTTCTAGCTGACAGGCGAGAAGCCCTGGGGTGGGGGTTTCACCCTTGAGCCCCTGCTGGGCTCCGAGGGCCTCAGGGTGCAGAGCCAAGCGGAGCGGGGCTGCTGGGAAGCAGGTCCCAGCCAGAACGGAACAGTCCCTTCACGGATACTCCTGAGCTCCTCCTGTGTGCCAGGCACCGTTTCAACTCTGAGGACCCAACACTGAACAGTCGGGCACGATGTACAGGTAATAGGTTTACCCCGCAAAATAAATGGTATGTTCGGTGGGGGCGTTTTCTGCGGAGAATAACAGACCAGGGAAGGGACATGAGGAGGGCCTGGGGCAGGGCCAGGCGGCAGCGAGGCCTCCCTGAGCCGTGAGGCTTCGGTAGCAGTGGGAAGGCGCCAGGTGGATGTCGGGGGGGGGGGGGCATGGCCGGTGTGTTTGGATAAACAGGGAGCCAGGCAAGCCGGGGAGGAGCAGAGGACGTGGGGTCAGAGGCAACGGCCTGGGGTGCAGGTTGCGCAGAGCCCTGTCTGCAGAATGACCTCGGCTGCCAGTTTGAGCGAAGTGGACATCCCTCCAGGCCTCCTGGCACAGATGTGAAACGATAGGCCTCGTGGCTTTGTATCAGTTACCTGTTGCTGCGTAACAAATCATCCCGGACAGCGATGATTTATTATTTCTTATGGTTCAGTGGGTTGGCGGGTCAGCCTGTGTCACTCCTGTGGCAGCCTGCACCTGGCGGACGGGGTGGGCTGGAACGTCCACAGTGGCCTCCTCCCGTCTGTCCACTTCTGGGTCCTCCTCTGAGGGGATGTGCCCTCTTGGTGCAGACTGCCTTCCTGCATGGCTGTCTCAGGGCAGGGCTCCCAGAAGGCACGAGGGGAGGCGGCCAAGTGTCCCGAGGCCCAGGGCAGGACCCCTATCTCGTAGGTCAGGGCGAGGTGCGGGCCAGCCGGGCTCCCCTTGGCTGTGTGAGGTGTGGGTACCCAGATGCAGGGTGACTGGGGGGCCACTTTGCAACTGTCTCCCTCGTGTCTCTGGCTCCATGTTGTGACAGAATAAGAAGGGTCACAGACACAACGGGAGATCAGCGGGGAGAGTTCCCCGATGAGACAGGCGTGAGCCGGTTTGGCTTGGCCTGGGGTGGGGTGGGGCGTGTGGAGAAGTGGTCAGATTCTTGGTATGTTTTGGAAGTGGAATCAACGGGATTTCCTACTGGGTTGGTATCAGGGCAGGGCAGGGGAGGGAGGAGCCCGGTGGCCTTGGGTTCCTGCCAGCCATCAGAGACCGGGCTGCCATTTACTGACCCGGGAGACTCGGGGAGGTGCAGTCTTGTTTCGGATGGGTGGGTCAGGAATTTATATTCAAGATGCCACCTAGGAAGTCAGCTGGAGACGTTGAGCTTTGAGTCTGAAGCTCAGGAGAGAGGTCTCGGCGGTCAGGCGCGGCGGAAACGGGTGGCCAGGGATGTGCGTGGACAGAGTGAGGGGATCGTGGCTGGACTCGAAGTATTCCTGGCAGTCCTTGTTATTTAATTAGGTGAAAATCATCCCATGTGTGTCTCTCTGTATATTTTTGTTTCTAGAAATATTTTTATTAAACTGAAGCTATATAGTCATATAATTTTTTTTCTTTCTTTAATGTTTGTTTACTTTGAGAGAGAGAGAGACAGAGCATGAGCGGGGGAAGGGCAGAGAGAGACAGTGTGAGCGGGGGAAGGGCAGAGAGAGAAACAGAGCGTGAGCGGGGGAAGGGCAGAGAGAGAGAGACAGCGTGAGTGGGGGAAGGGCAGAGAGAGAGAGAGAGACAGAGCGTGAGCGGGGGAAGGGCAGAGAGAGACAGAGCATGAGCGGGGGAGGGGCAGAGAGACAGAGCATGAGCGGGGGAGGGGCAGAGAGAGAGAGGGAGACATAGAATCTGAAGCAGCTCCAGGCTCCAAGCTGTCAGCACAGAGCCGGAGGCTGGGCTTGAACTCTTGACCTGATCATGACCTGAGCCGAAGTCAGACGCTTAACCGACTGAGCCCCCCAGGCGCCCCCTAGTCATGTAATTTTAAAAACAGGTTTATTGAGATGTGGTTTCCATACCCTACCAGTCGCCCCTTCAAAGTGCACACTTCTTTGGCTTTTCGTAGGTTCAGAGAGGTGCACTTGCCGCTGTCGCTTCAGGGACGTTTTCGTTGCCCCAAGAAGAATGTTCATATCTGTTCATCAGTCCCTCCCCGTCCGCCCCAGCCTGCCCCCACCCCGGCCCTGGGTAACCACGAAGCTACTTTCTGTCTTTATGGATTTGTTCATTCTGGATATTTCCTATAAATGGAATCGTATAATATGTCTAATATGTTTATATAAATTTACCTGAAGAAATTGAAGTGATTGTTTAAGTTCCCATTAATTTGAAGATTTTGGCCTTCCTGGTGAATCCAACCACGGAAGGGGGCCCCTGGCTCCTCATAGGCCCCCTTCCCTCCCCAGGCTCCTGGCGCGTTATTTCTCACTCTTGCTGGGGTTACAACCCCCACCGCCTGCCGTCCGAGCACGACCCTCACGTTGTCTGGGAGGGGTCCAGAGAGCATGGGCTCAGTGCCCACCAACCGTCCGTTCGTAGGGGACCCTCCGTCCCTGGTCTGTGTTCGGGCTCAGCCCCTACCTGGGGGGATTCTGGGGTCAAGTAATGAGTACCTAGAGAGACTGCACCTTTGGTCCGCTCATCTGTGGGGCCGTCTTCCCGTTGACTCTTCATCTGATCAGCACCTACTGGGTCTGAGACTCTCTGCTCACATGTTCTTTCCCTGTAGGTTTGCATTTGCTCCGTTGTCTTTTGGCACCAAATATTGCCATGGATAATAAAGTTAGCCTAACGTTAAAAAAATCCTGAATGCTGACTCGTTGCTTCCGTCTGGATACCTGAAGATTTTGTTATTTATTCTTGAAATTCACGGCTTAATCGCTGTGTTAGTTATCTTGTGTCGTGTAACAAATCATCCCTGAAGTAGCGGTTTAAGACAACACACAGGCATGATCGGCTGGGCTGGGTCCTCCCTCCGCCGGCTGCAGCGGGCGTCGGCCGGGTCTGCGGTTTCATCTGAAGGCCCGACCGGACGGGCCCCACCTCCAGCTGCCTGTGTGGTTGTTGGCCGCATTCGGACCCGGGGTGTGGTGGGTTGAGGGCCTCGGCCCCTCTGCTGTGGCTTGCCGTGTGGCCCCTTTCAACTGCAGCTCATGCCGTCAGGCCGGCAGGCTGGGAAGGCGCTAGCTGGTCTGTTGATACTCCGTCTCGTTCTCTCCCGTTCCCTCTGTGCCCAGCCTGGGCCTGGGCGGCTCTGGGCCGTTGTCGAACTTGTCCTGACCCCGCGTGGTGGCTCGGCCCTTGCTCCCCAGCCTCCCGTGGGGACACTCTCTCCTCTAAGCGGCTACAGTGTGGTCTGTGCTTTGGGTTTTCTGCGACCTGCGAGGTTCGCGGGGCTCACCCAGGCAGCGAGGAGACGGAGCCCGTGCGGGCCGGCGGCCCCAGGGCGATGCGGACAGGCTCTGCCACGCTTATCGGCCTTGAGCGAGTCAGAACCAGGTCATTGTGTGCTTCTGTCCACTCTCCCCCTCGTCCCCCAGGCCTTCCAGCATCTTCCCCGCTGGCTGTCAGGGGCGGGGACAAGGGGGCCTACTCGGATGTCTTCCCTCTAGGTGCGGGGGCCCTCGGGTGAGCGGAGGGCTTCCGCGCGCTGCTCCAGACCATCCGAAGTTCCCTTGGCTGCTGGATGGACCATGGGTCTCATTTGGTTCCATTTTCTTTGGGGAAAGGGAATTTTTTCTGACTTATTATTTTTTACGTTTGGGGGAAAGGAGAGTCTGTGACGCAGTCTGGCCCTCTGTCCTCACACAGAAGTTGCCCGAGATGATGTTTAAGGCCCCGTCCAGCCCAAACCAGATCGTCTTGCCCCAGGAGAGCCAGCTTTCCTGACACCAGGCCTCGCCAGGAGGGCGTGGATGCCGCGCCCCCTCAGCCTCGAAGACCCCTGAGCAAGGACCGGGGTTAGATGTATCTGCCCCACCGCCGCCCACGGGGGCGCGCACAGGGAGGCTGGCAGGGTCAGCCGGGACGCACGCCCACCAGAGCTGTGGTCAGGGCCGGCTAAGGACTCTGGGGCGGACGGGCCACCTGCCCTTGGCCCCTGCGGTGGCCAGATGGGCCGTGCAGATGCCCTGGTTCTGGGGGCTCTGCCGCAACTTGGTCCTTGGTGGCTCCTTTTTCTCTTGAGCAGAAGTAAGTGGCCTTGCTGGGTGAGGCCCCCCTGCCCTTCCCCTCAGGGCCACGCCTCCCTGCCAGGACCCAGCAGGTGCCTCCTGCCGGGTGGGAAGCCAAGCCCACACAGGGAGGCCACAGTCTGTCCCGGAGGACGCCGGAGCTCTGCCTCCTCGCCGCCTCGCGCCCCACCTGCCCGCCTGCTGGGCTGCGGCCAGCCCTGGGGAGCTGAGTGGTGCCCCTGTGCCCCGAAGCCAGTCCCTGCAATTACCGGCTGGCAGGCCCAGGGGCAAAGCGTGCCAGCGGCATGGCAGCTTGCTGGCGGCCGTCCGTGCCTGCCTGGGGCCTGTCCTGGCTGGCTCGGCCAGTGATCCGAGAAAGGGGAGGGTCGCGTCTGGGCTCCGCCCCAGCCCCCCTGAGCCTGGGGGGGGGGAGGGAGGTTGGCCGTCCTTCCTGCTCCTGGCGAGGCCTAGAAGCCAATCTTTGCAGTTCACAGGCCAGCAACTGCCCCTTCCTGCCACGGGCGGTGTCCGTCCTCGCTCGGGCCCCTCCCCAAGCCCACCTGGGCGCGTGGTGAGCATGCGCACATCCATGGGCGTGTGTGTGCAGGAGCAGGAGGGCACGCGTGTGCACGGGCGTGTGTGCTCGCGACTCGCCATCCGCATCACGAGACCGCAAGGACACTGCGTCCGTGCGTGTTCACCCTGCAGGCCCGTCCAGCATGCACGCCACTATTTGGCGGGTGCTTTTGCTGCACGTGGTGACGCTACAAAACTCCCCCCTTCGGCTGCCCTGCGTGGCGAGTGTGTGTGGCCCGAGTCATGAGTGTCCACGTGAGAGGGCTCATGTGTCTCCCACACGCACGGGTCTGTGTATGTGAATGCATGTGCACGTGTCACAGTGTGCACACGTGTCTCCAGCCAGGGGTGACTAAGGCTGGGGACATTCATCACCGCTGCTCCAGCTCGAGGGGAAAGTCCTCCTGAATCTGAAATGCAAGAGGCCAGAGGCCACGGGGCTCCCCGTTTCTCAGGCTCCCAGCAGCGTTCCCAGGGCCTCTCCCCCGGGACCTAAGTCCGGGTGCAGGGAGGCCAGCACAGGCGCCAAGGGCCAAGGGCAGAGTCCAGTTTCCCTTTTGGAAGTCCCCTCCGGGGCTGGCGTCGGGAGGGACGGTGGGGCCTGGGAAACTGCTGAGGAGGAGAGGATGGAGGCCAGGGCCGGGCTGTGGGCTGTCGGGGACCCAGACGTGCAGGAGCCCCATGGCGCTGTGTCTGGCTCGAGTGACAGGGTCCAGCAGGCTTTCCCAGAGGAGAGGCAGCTGCCAGGGGCCGGTCTGTGCTGGGTGTCAGAGGCCAGGGCGAGGAGCTGGGGGGCCTGGCTGTTGAGAGGCACCTGTGACCATCCAGCCCCAGGAGGGTGTCTGGACGGTGCCTGGGCTGCGGGCTGGGGCGCCCATGGAGCAGGGTCTGCACCCTCCTGGTTGGCCTCAAACCAGGGCCCTTTCGGGCTGGGTGTTGACCCGTGGAGCCGAGTGTGACTTGGCCACAGGAGCCCTGAGCTCCGAGACCCAGTTAGCACGCGGCCTGCTGGGGACGCAGGAAGAGGCACAGAGGCTCCTGCAGGAGCACCGGGACCTCACCAGGTGGCACCAGGGAGACCCCCCCAGAGGCTGGTGACCTCCTGGGGTCGCCGGGCAGGGCAGGGTGTCAGGCGGCTGGGTGATGACGGGGTGAGGACGCAGCCTCTGCTGCCCGGCCTCCGTCCCTCGAGGACGTCCAGGCGCGTCCCAGGAAGCCTGGCACGCTGGGCGGCTGATGGCTGCGGACTCCCTCTGCAGGCTCTGTTTCCAGGTCAGGATCCACCCGCTGCAGCTGGAGGAAGGAGAGTGTGTCTCCGTGGGGCGTGTGGCTGGGGGAAAACAGGGGGGGAGCTGCTCGTGGTGCGGGCTGCAAGGACAGGGCCGTCCGGGTGGAGGCCCAGGTGAAGCAGCGGGGAGGGTGTGAGAGCGGCCCGGGCTGTCCCGTGGTCCCAGGAGCCGGGCAGGCAGGCCCCTGCCAGGCTGGAATGTGGGTCTGCGGCCTGCGTGGCTTGGCCTGAGCCCTGCCTGCAGGGACTTCCTGGTCCCAGCGCCACCTCCCCGCAGGCCCTCCCCATCCTGGCCTTTCCTCTAACTTCCTCTGCCAGCCTCACCCACAGGGGTGAGGGGTTCGCCAGAAAGAGGCCTGGGGAGGAGCTGTGGGGAGTGGCCGGGGGTGGGGTGTCAAGAGTGGATGCGCCCGGGTCCGGGCAGGTGACAGGGCTCCTGCACTTCCTCTGCCCTGAGCTCCCTGGCCTTCCGGGAGCAGAGCCTGGGCTGCCAGCACAGCCCCGTGACTCCTGGAATGACTAATTCCAGCATAAACTCCTGGAGGCTCTGAGAAACGCCTTTTCCTCCCTTCTTGCTGCTTCATTAAACTCAGTTCCTGAGTGACGGGAGCAAGGACTGTCCTAATCCTCTGGCAGAGGTGGGGGCTCAGGGAGCCGGTGAGGACAGGCCCACAGCGACCCCTGGTCCCAGTAGTCAGTGGGGGCGGGGGGCCCAGGTACCAGGGCAAGGGGCAGGTTCTGGCCAGGGCCCAGAAGTCAGGCTCCAGGCCGGCTTTGCCCTGGGACTGCTGGTGACCTCTGACAGACCTTGGCCCCGACCCCAGCTTGGCCTTGCTCCCCTCCCCTGTGCTGCTCGAGGGGTCTGGGAAGGAGGTGGCCTGGGACGGGCTGTGGATGGGGTGCCCAGGCCAGGCAGGTGGGCTGGCCCACTGTGTGCACCTTATCAGTGTATGCCGGCCTTCGAGGGACAAGGAAGGTGGGCAAACTGCTCAGTGCCTGGGCCTCTCTCCTCTCCAGGCTGCTTTCCCAGCGTTCAAGCCCTGGCTGCCCCCTCCTGGGGCCCCATGGGGGACCTCAGCAGCTGGGCCTGGGGGCCGTCCATCAGGGAGCAGGCTGTTCCCAGGCCCAGGGCCTGGTGCTCTTCTCTGGGTCATGGCCGCTGGCCCGCGCAGACGGGAATGTCTGCCTGCGCTGGAGGCTGCTGGAACCGAAGACGCAGTTTAGGCCACCCCCGCCCCCGCAAACCTGGTGGCGCCTTTCTCTGTGCGGCCTGGGTCTCTCTGCGGTGGGAAGAGACCAGGCAGGGAGGGTTGGTGACCCGGGTCCTTGTCCACAGGTGCTCCTGGCCCTCGGGGAGCTGCTTCTGTCCTGCAACTGGGCGCTGGTTGCCGACATCCTGCTGGTAGGTGTGGGGTTGGCGTGGGGGGCGGGTCCTGGAGCCTCCGGGAGCCGAGGCAGCTGGGGGCTGTCTGTGGGGGGCTGGGTCTCTGTCGTGTGGCCTGGAAGCTGGAAGGGGCTTCAGAGACCATGTGGCGGGGACTGAGGTCATCGGACAGTTACTGTGGACCAGGCCTCCTAATGCTCTCAAACATCCTCTGACCATTGGCTCCATTTGGCAGATGAGCAAATGGAGGCTCAGAGAAGGCAGGTGCCCGGACCAAAGTCACACAGCATGGAAAGGCGCTGAGCGATGATGGGGGCCTAGGCTTTTCTGAATCCTCCCCTCATACTTTCTTGACTATACTTGTCGGCAAGCAGGGTCTGTCTGGGTGTGTGGACAGGGGCGTGGGACTTCAGGATCACAGCCACTGAGCCAGGTGGGGCCAGGCTGCCAGGCTGCCCCCATGTCTCAGGCTGAATCAAGGCCTGGCGTCTACCCGACCACGTGACTGCCCGACCATGCTCTGTGCAGCCTCCCCGCCTTCCCCCAGGACCCACCAGGGGGCACGCTGCACATGATGAGCTGTGCCCTTGTGGGTGACAGAGGACCCCAGACCTGGGGACCCTCACGAGCCCTGCCACCTCCAGGAAGCCTGGTGCAGTCCAGCACCGTGCACGGGGGAGCCGGGGGCCTGGCTACAGCCGACAGCTGCCCTACAGTGACCCAGTGCCGGGCCTGGTCCTGGACACAGGAGGCACCTGGCTTCCAGCCCCACTTCTGCCACTTACGAGCCGTGTGTGTCCTGGGCAAGTGGCTCTGTGTCTCCGAGCCCCCATGTCCTCGTGTGGACAGTGGGGTGAAATACTCGTGGTGACCGCATGTGAGGCTCTGGCAAGGCGCCCCCCAGCCCCCTAGCCCCCCACCCTCCACGGGACTTCGAGAGGGCCCTGGGGAGGTGCGATCACCTAATGAGTCCACAAGGCCTGCTTGCATAGGGCATAGGTGGTCTGCACCCCCACCACGGCCCAGGCTCAGCAGTGTAGACCACACTGCCCTTTGACTCCTGGGGTGGGGAGGCGGATGAGCTGCGGGGCTGGCGGTCTTATCTGCCCCCCGCTCCAGCCCCAACTTGGCCACAGAGCGGGTGACGGGCCCTGGGCCTCAGGCTCCTTGAGGCGGCCAGGCCCTTGTAGTGTCTTCTTCAGGGGGTGGCCCCCTTTCAGGCACCGGGAGCCTGACTCCCCCCACCCCCGACTCTGACCTCTGGGTGTTCAGACAGAGCTGAAACCTGACCCCCAGGGCGCTGCCCCTTTCCACACGGGGCCCCAGGTGCCCCAGGTGCCTGAGGGCTGTGCCCGGGTCATCACCTGTCTGTGTTTGCAGGAATGATTAACCTGGCAGAGCCAGGCTCTTTGTGGCGCCGTGTGTGTGCACATGTGTGTGTGCGCATGTGCGTGTGCACGCGTGCTGGGGGCAGGGGAGGGTCAATGGAGCCAGCCAGCCGTGGTTTGACCCCTCGGACTCTGCCGGCTGGAGCTGCCCTAGGAGCTGTGCTAGGTGTGATCCAGATGGGTCGATGCTCCCTCTGGTGCTCTCCTGGCTTGGAGCCTCCGGGCCCCAAAGCTTCGCAAGTCTCTGCATCCCAGGAAAGCTTCCCCCCCTTCCCTGCCTCCCAGCTTCCTGAAACCGCTTAGTGGAGGATTGACACTGGACACTTGGGTGGCCAGAGCTGGGCCATCCTGCAGAGCTTGGAGCTCGGTCCCCAACAGAGAAAGTAGGGGCTCCAGGAGGGAGAGGCCTTGGGCCACAGGCAGGTGAAGGGCAGGCTGTGGGGGACAGGGGGTGTGCAGGCAGGGTGGGCGTGGGCAGGGAGGAAGGCAAGGAGGGAGGTCACTGGAGGTGAGGCGGGAGCAGCCCTCAGGGTCAGGGACGGCCAGACTGTGGAGGCAGGTCTGGTGGGTTGAGCTCCGGGCGGGGAGTGAGTGGAGGTCCCATCTGCCGGCAGGCACTTGCCCACGAGGTCGAGGGGGCCCCGGGGACCGAGGAGGCCTGTAGGCCCCGCCGGCATCCCGTACCCTGGGTACTCCTGGGGGTCAGTGTGGGCTCCGCGGCCCCACAGCAGTCCTGCTGAGGGACACTGTTCTTCTGACCCTCTCGTCCACAGGGACCACCCGGACATCGGGGAAGAGACCCCAGGGCTCTCACAGCTCAGTGAGAACGAACCAGGTTTGGGAGACTTTTTGTCCTCAGAGTCTGGTTCGGGGGAGTCCACACTGGGGTCCAAGGCTGTGCCTTTCTTTCTTTTTTTTAAATGTTTTATTTATTTTTGAGACAGAGACAGAGCTTGAGAGGTGGAGGGGCAGAGAGAGGGAGACAGAATCGGAAGCAGGCTCCAGGCTCTGAGCTGTCAGCCCGGAGCCTGACATGGGGCTCGAACCCACAAAGTGAGATCATGATCTGCACCGAGGTTGGAGGCCACATGGTGTCCCTTTCTAATGAACTTCCCAGGGGGTCCCCATGTAGAGGGTCCTCTGAGCACCCTGGGAGAGCCCTGGTCAAGTGCAACTCTCCGGGCTGGGGGCCCCTTGCCAGACTCTGCCTGGCCCCTGTGACGGGATGCTCACTCCCTTAACCCCAACAAGCCCCTGCGTCCTGGGAGCTCAGTGACGAAGAGAATGTGGCCCTGGCACGGCGGAGGCTGGCCTCAGACACACCCCCAGCACCCGTCCCTGCCCCAAGGAAGGTCCTGCTCCCAAGGCACCGGTCCAGCCTGGGTCCCCTTAGTGATGGCGTCTCCAGCTCCCTCCCCGGCGTCCCCGCGTCCTGTCTGTGCAGAAGTGGATCTCACCCCCCCTCCCGGTCTGTCCTCCGTGGTCCCGGAGCCCCGCTGCCAGGCACACCCGCACCTCCTCAACAGCCTTCTCCCCCCGCCGGGGTTATCTCCCTGCTGTTCCTCTGCACCCTTGTCTCAGAGCGCCCCTGCCCTGCCCACCCGCCTGTCTCACCCTCCCCAGCGAGTCTGCGTGTGAGGCCTGAGGGGGGATACAGGAGGCAGGCTGCCAGGGAGGTTGCACCTGGCGGTTGCCGCTCTGACTTTCTGGCGGCCCTTGGTTGCCGCTGGTTATGCCCCAGGCTGCACAGGGAACAGGTCTTCTGAGAAGGGAGAGCCAGAAACAGAGGTGCTTTGTCTCAGAATAGAGTGAGCCGTTTTAGGAACCCAGAGCCTGTCACTTCTAAAATTACCTGCTGGGCTTTCCAGCTGCCGGCAGGGCCGGCTCCGGCCCCTTGCGCCGCCTCCGGCCCCCTGCACCACATGGAGGCAACAGGACCCCAAGCAGGCAGGAGACCCACCTCTCCTGGTCTGGGCCCAGCAGCTCCTGGGGGCATGGACCTTACTCCGAGGGTCCAAGCAGCTGGTGTGGATTTTTCCAGGCCTGCAGGCCCCATCCTCTGGGAGGGTCTAGAACCACCAGCGGAATCACATAATTACAGGCAAGACAAAGCACTGGCGGAAGGTGCAAAGCCATGGTCAGCTCCTTCTCTGGCCCGTCAGCCAGTCTCAGTCAGGGTTAGAGGTCCAGCCTCCCTTGGCACCTGGACGGAGCATCAGCGTCAGTGACCGGGGGCAGCTGGTTGTCACCCACACAAGCGACTCCGGCCTCCCAGCCCTGCCTGCCCGTCCTGTGGGTCCAGGCGCTGGCTCCTGCCTCCATGCCTCTGCTCACTCTGTTCCCCCTCAGAATGCCCTTCCCTGCTCGCTCTGCCAATTATCCACGCACAGGGCTGTGTGAGCTCGCCCTCCTTGTCCTCCTGTGTCTCCGTGTGTGCCGTAGCTGACACACAGACGCTGCCGGACAGACTCCTCCTTGCTTGTAACACTGAAGTGCACAAAGGTCAGGTCCTGGAGGGTCAAATGCCCGCCCGCTGCCTCCTGGCTGGGTGGCCCTGGGAAGGTTACTTCCCTGCCTTCGGAGGGTTTCCTCATCTGTGACCTGTGGGTAACAGTCACACTTCGCTCATGGGCTGGTCGAGTGGATCTATAAAATGTCTACGGGAGATGCATAAAATGCATACAGGAGGCACTTAATAAATGCTAATTGTTATCGTCCTCTGCTAGGTCTTGGGGATGGGGCTGTGGGGTGGCGAGCTCCTCCTTGGGACCATGTGGCCTCAGCGTGAGCCCCTCCTCCTTTGCTGCAACCTGGCTTCTGGCTGGGTTTCTCCTGGGACCAGTCTTCCAGATGGTTCTACTGGACTCATTCGCTTGGCAGACTTTCAGCTGGTCCGCTCTGGGCCTGACGTCCTGCTAGGGTCCAGGAACCTCCAGAGAACGGGGGCTCTGCTGCCTGGACAGTGTAGGGGTGTGTAGGGGGGAGACGAAGGAGGAACTTCCCAGCGTGGGGGATGTGCGTTCCCTGAGGGTGCACGCAGGGGTTGTGGGAGCTCAGGGCAGGCCCCTGAGCTCTGGGAAGGTCGGCCCTGAGGGACGGGTAGGGTGCTCCCCCTGGGCCCGAGCCTCAAAGGCCCTCCAGGCAGAAGGTGGACCACGTTCAAGTGTCTTCAAGCCCTCTGCTTCCTGGGGCCAAAGGGCCTGATTTCTGTCCGACGGCCACGAACACATCCCTCCAGTAGTTTTGATTATCATCCCTGAGTCGGGTGAGGAGACCGAGGCACAGAAAGGCACAGCGACTTGCCTGAAGGCACACAGCCAGCAAGTGGGATCGGAGCCCACTCTGACTTCAGAATTCACACCCTGACCCTCGACCCTGCTCCATGAGGTGGAGGGGGGGGAATCTCTCCAGCAAGGCAGCCTGCCCAGCGGGGCTCGAACTTCCTGCGGGGCCGTGCCGTCGGGGCTGCTGCGCCCAGGCACACAGACCCTCTCCTGGCCAGGCCAGCCTGCCTCCTGGGCCCTGAGCTGGGATGCCCCAGCCCCGTCACTGTGAGTCAGGGCCAGGCCTGCTCTCTGCCCTGTCCCAGGGCAGAGCCTCCTCAGGGGCCTTGGCGCTCCCATCCCCGGAGGGCCTGGCGTCCTAGTGCTGGGGCTTCGTCAGCCCCTTCCTTCCTGCTCGCTGGGCCAGCCTGTCTGCCCTCCGGGCGGGTCCCTGGCCACTGGGGACAAGGGCACCACGCGCTGCCCTCAGGGGCTGCCCCGTGTCCTGTGTTTTGCAGTCGGTGGTGGTGCCCAGGTGCCGTGGGACAGCAGAGGCCCTGCAGATCACAGTGGGCCACATCCTGGGAGACGCCGGCAGCCCTTACCTCACTGGACTGGTGAGCAGCAGCCCCTGGGGGGCGTGGGGTGGGGAGGGGCCGCCAGGGCCTGCAGCCTGCCCCTCTCTCCGCAGATATCCAGCAGCCTGCGCGCCGGGCGCCCAGACTCCTACCTGCAGGCCTTCCTCAGCCTCCAGCAGAGCTTCCTATGCTGTGCGTTCATCATCGCCCTGGGCGGTGGCTGCTTCCTGCTGACTGCGCTGCGTCTGGAGAGTGACCAGGCCCGGGCCCAGGTGCCTGGCACAGGTACCCTGCCACGCACACCTAGCACCTGCACCAGGCTGGGGCCGAGCCCACCGGGGCCAGCCGCGCTGGCCACCCCCAAGCCAGCTGGTTGGTTCGTTTTCTCATTGGTTCGTTCAATCATTACGCCCCTGCCATGTGCCAGATGTAGGGGAGGAAACACGGAGTCCAAGCCCTTGTGGAAGGTAGAGCCAGAAGGGAAGCGCGAAAGACAGAGAAAGTTCAAGGTGATCTGTGCCTTAGGGAGGCATCAAGCAGGCAAGTGGGGAGGGAGAGAGCCACGTGGGGGCAACTTGCCATTTTTCAAAGGGTTGTCATAAGGGTCCTCACTGCACAGGTGACACTGACCCTGAAGCAAAGGGTTGGAGGGGGAGGGGCAGTGAGCCCTGCAGCTATTTGGGGCTGGAATGCAAGTGCAAAGGTCCTGAGGTAGGAATGTAGCTGATGTGTTAGAGGCCCGGCGAGGAGGCCAGTGTGGCTGGAGCAGGAGCACGGGGCACAGGGGTGGGGACAAAGGTGACAGTAAGGAGACAGCGCCGGCAATTGAGGGCCTTGTAGGGACCATGGCCTTAGCTCTGAGTGAGACAGAGCCACTGTGTGGTTTCACAGACAGGCCCAAGGTGTCTTACTTGTCAGCACGTGGTTGCAGGGTTGAGAACAGACTGGGGAGGGTTGGCCTTGAAGGAGAGAGGCCTCAGGAGGCCCTGCAGCCCCAGGGGAAGCGGGGGGCTGGGACCCTGGTGGGGCGCTGAGGGTGGGGGGAGGGTCATGTCTGGAATTCATCCTGCCTGTGGAAGCTGTGCCCAGGCCTGGCCCTGGGGCGCCTCTGGCCTCCCCGAGGGCTGGCTGAGCGCCCTTCCTCCCATAGGGACCCCGGACAGCAAGGACATGGAGAGCCAAGCCCTGCTTTCTGGCGCAGGCACCGCCACAGAGGACCCCTGAGGACCCCGCCCCCAGCCCCCCTCCCGCCACAGCATCAGGGCCCTGTCCCCCTCTGGCTGTGGCTCAGGGCCCCCGGCCGAGCTGCACCTGCCATTTCTTCCCTCCAGCCAGAGAGCTGGCAGGGCCTGTGGCGGGGGATTGAGCTGTCAGCACCCTCAGCGGGAGGCCTGGGCCCATGCCTCCGCCCAGTGCGGCAGCCCTGGGTCCGCAGCCCGGTCACCGGTGGGTCCGGATTAAAGGTGGATTTCAGGCCTTTTAGGATCATGTTCTTTACAGCCTCAAGGTGTCTCTGCTGTGGGGGTCAGAGAGGAAGCCCCGGGCAGGGGTTCAGGGCTGCCGGGCGAGGGTCCTAGGTGTTCCCCACCCTGGACGGCTCACTCGGACCCAGGCCCCCCGCTCTGCAGGTCGGTAGAGCACAGGACACCCCTTTGCCTGAGTTACCCTTGGAACAAAAGGCCAGGGTTTGCCGATATGGCTTCGAGCTCCCGGAGGAAGAGCCCCTCACCCCCCACAGACTGGGCTGCCCTGGAGCCACGGTAGGGTGCTGGCCCCCCAGCTCCCCACGGCTCACGCTCTGATCCCAGCACAGCCCGCGGGGAGGGCTGGCTCTGCGGGGCTGCACTTGCCACTGCGATCAGAGCAGCTGCACCCAGCAGGCCCTGCAGGAGGCCGACAGCTCGAGGGGGGCAGCTGTAGGGGGGCCATGTTCTTTGTGCCCTCCTCCCGTGCCCGCTGGGCCCGCCTCCCAGCAGCTGTGGGGGCCAGACTCACGATCACCTCCTGACCCTCACTTCCTCCCTGCCCGCCTCCCTGCCCTCCTGCCGGATGGACAAGCCCCGGGAGCTGGACTCCAGCTCCCCCAACGCCTGTCCCCCTCTTCAGCCCTCGGCTAGGGGTGCCCATCTCCAGGCTGGCCAGCCCCTCCACCCACAATTTGATGCTTGCTGCTCATAAAACAGGCTGCCCCTGAAATTATTTTTTAAAAGTCTACATGGCAAGGGACCTGTACCCTGTTACAGTGTACACCGGGGTCCCCACACCCCAAGCCGTTCTCCTGACCCTCAACTCGTTTCTGACCCCATGTACCCGGAGAGGGTGTCAGAGTCCACGGGCTAAGGGTTTGGTCCTGCAGGACTGCCCCGCCCCCCCATCCCCCCAGGGATCCAGTGCAAGTCCAGGCTGCCGGCTCTACTTCTGACTGATCGGCTATGGGTCGGAGGTTCCCAGGAACCCCCCACCCCGTGGGTCCCGCTGGTCTGCTGGGGCCTCCAGAATCTGGGGAAATGCTGTGCTCCCTGCAGCACCTGCTTGTTATAAAAGTCCTCTGAACCCCGTCCTTCCGGGTTTCCTGGTGCCCAGCCCGGCTCCTCAAATCATTGGTCCCTGGTGACTGACTGGGCCTCTGGCCCCTGATGGGTCCCCAGGGGCCAGGGGTGGGACTGGGGGTGCCAGCCTTCTGGTCACGTGGGGGCTGCTCCTGGCTACCACCCCCCCTTAGGTGGGGTCCAAAGGCCATCTCACTAACAAACAAAAGGCATCTTTAGGGTTCTCTGGCATTTAGGAAATTCCAAAGGTTTTAGGAGCTCTGGCCGGGAAATAGGATGAAGACCAAACATGGATTCCTTTTATAGGTCACAGGATCACCCTTCTTTCCCCCCAAGGAGGCTCCCGTCCGTGTGGGAGCCAGGATGCCATGTCCCCACTTAGGGCCCAGCTGTGTTTAAGAGTGGCATTGAGAGGACACCTGGGTGGCTCATTGATTAGGCATCTGACTTAAGCTCAGGTCATGATCTCACGGTTTGTGGGTTCGAGCCCCAGGCCGGGCTCTGTGCTGACAGCTTGGAGCCTGGAGCCTGCTTCGGATTCAGTGTCTCCCTCTCTCTCTCTGCCCTTCCCCTGCTCATGCTCTCGCTCTCAAATAAACATTAAGAAAATAATAAAAAATAAAACAGAGGGGCATTGAATGTGGCTTTTCCAGCCCACATTTGTGTGATTCTCACCGGTTGGGTCCAGCCCCATGGAAGCCTGGCTCTGGGGTCTGAACCTTCCTCCCTGCAGTTCTGGGAAGGCCCCTGTGAGGCTCCGTTCCCAGAACACAGACAAGGGCTTGTCACGAGTCAGAACAGCCACTGGCCCCCCAGCCCAGAGTCCAGCGGCTGGGGGGAAGGGTCAGACACTTTGTCCCTACAAGTTCCGGAAACAGGTGTTGGGTTCAGCGGTGCCCACCTTGATTGTGGACCTCACACAAGACATGGAAGCACCAGGCCAACTGAGGCCACCTGTGGGCAGAGGAAGGGTTACGAACCCCAGGAGCCCCTGCGCAGGTGGGGAGGGGCCAGCAAAGCCAGAAGAGGCAGATTCCCTGGAGAGAGTGGGACAGAAGGTACCTGATGTGTCTTGGAGTGGGGGTGTGCTTTGGAGGAGGGGAGGAGGCAGGAGGAGCTGGGGCTCGAATCCAGAGCAGTTCCTTCAGACTCCATGCATCCTGGTGTTCGGGTCGCTAGGCGGGGCAGGGCGGTGCTTGCCGGGATGAGGGCAGAATACCCAGCCCGGAGTTTGTAGGGTGTTATCGTCCAGCGTGTTCGGGGGAGGCAGGGGGGCCAGGGCTGGCGGGGGCCGGGAGTGAGAGCCCGGCCTCCTGCCCCGGGTGGCATAGGTGCGGGTCTGTGCGAGCCCAGCCGCTGGGGCTGCAGAGGTCAATGGATCACACCTGTCTGCCCTAAAGGTCCCTTGTGAGCAATCCCAGGCGCTGATCTCTCGCGGGCGGAGGTCCGCCCAGCAGGACGAGGCCCTCAAGCCCCAGCCGCTCCCTCAGCGTGTCTCCGTGTTTACGGCAACGCGCCGACTTCCGGCCCCAGGTGTGATCCCGGCACACAGGTGCGCGTGTCCGCGTGCGAGCACGTGAGGGCATGGGGTGGGTCAGCCCGTCTTCCGCCCTGACCTCAGGCACGGGGGCTGGGAGGCTCGCCCTGACCCCGCCCAGTGCCCCTGCATCGCCAGACACTGTTCTGTCCGTTTCATTCCCTGAAGGGTCTGTTTTTCCTCCGGGTCTGAGTGGGACTGTGAGGGTTTTGGACGCGGCCTGTAGAGAGAGCCGGCAGGAGGCCACTGATGCCAGGCTTCGCCATACACGGAGCCGTGTGACTCCGTGTGCTCTGTCCGTGTGACCGTACCAGTTAGGGTTGTTAGGTGGTGTGCAGAAGAAACTGAATGACTTAGGCAAGAAAGGCATTTGTTGGAAGCACAGTAGGAACTCACAGGATTGATGAGAACATTGCAGATTCAGAAGCCAGGGCTCCTGGGCCATCCTAATGGGGACCTTCACCAAAGCACCGATTTTCCCTATTTTCTTGCCACCCTACTCAAGATTTAAAATGCTGGGTGGGAGAGTCCAGTTGGACCCCATGGCAACTCCTTCATTTTTAGCTCCATTAAAACCAAGAAAGCAGGTGCTGCCGGGAAGGGGGATGGACCCTGAACAGCAATGGAAGAAAAGCCAAAGATGGCGTCCATTCTGATGTTCTCGGGCAGGCCACCGGCTCGCTCTCAGGGGCAGTGTCTTGGCATGACCGGGAAGAAACTGGGCTCCATATCCTTCAAGGGAGTCTTTGTTTCTGATAGTCTGAGTCCACGGTCAAAGGAGACTGAATCTTCTATAATTTAGAAAGCATTAAAAATGTTCAAATGACAGAACAGGAACTTCTGTGTTAGTGGGGACTCAGAGCCATCTGTTCTGAGCAGGAGAGAGAAGCAGGGACAGAGCATTCTGAGCAAAACTGGCGAGGCCAGCCCAGGCTGGGGGTGGAGGGGCTCTGACAAGTCCCGTGTTGGTGATGGCGGGAGCAGAGAGGGAGCACCATCTCCCCCACGGTGGGTGCTGACGTGTGGGGAAGGTAATCAAAGGGTGGAGGCAAATGGCACATGCACGTGGCAGGTAAGGGAGGGTGGAGTTAGTTCAGGGAGAAAACGCCTTTTCCAGAGGAGCCAGGAGAGGAATGTGGCTGGTTCCTGAGTCACTCGGAGCAACAGATACACGATGCAAATCAACACACACTTCCTGAGCACCTGCTAAATGTCATCTACTCATTCAATCAACAAACATCCTCTGAGTGCCTCTGCACTGGGCTGTGGAGGTGAATCAGACAGGGTATGGGCCCTTGAGGCTCACAGTTGCTGGTGGGGCAGGGCTGGGGGCGGTGGACTCATGTACAAACACAATCAGCACAATGGGTTTGGTGCGAGGAAGGGAGGGCTACTTGAGTAGAGGAGGACACGACCATTGCTCAGGTGTCAGGAGGGCTTTCTGGAGGAAGTCATGGTCTGTGCTAGTTTCTGAGGGCAAGTAGAAGGGGTGAGCTGGATAGACCCCCCCCACCCCAGGCAGCGCAGCACTAAGGGCAGGGGGAGGGGGTGCCCACGTGACGCTCTCCGTGGTCCTGAACCGCATTGTGTTGAGGGGAGAGCAGGACCTACAGACAGACTCCCCCATCCCTGCCACCCCTCCAGGCTCCAGGAAGTATAGCAGCCCTGAGTGAGGTCAGGGAGCACTGTTTTCAGTGTGCTGGACTGTAATTTTGAGAGCCAAGCAGTAGGATCTGAAGCTGGAGATTGGCATGGGTCATGAAGGGTTATGACCGGTCTTGGAACCTAGGTATTTTTATCCTGTAGCCAGTGGGGAACCATGGAAAGGTCATGTGCAAGGTAGGGATGGGGTCATGTTGGTGATTTAGAAAGTCACTGGCAAGAAATATGGAGAAAAGGCTGGAAGGGGATTTTGGGGCAGGTGTGGTAAGTTTTAAAAAGGTGAGACAGGAGAGTCAGTGGGCAATGGGAGGCTGGGGGTTTTAAAAAGAAGAAAGTGGACAGGCCCTAGATATAGGAGTTGAGGGGGAAGGAGTCCCAGATGGCCCCCTGCATCCTGCTCAGTGATGGTGAGGATATGGTGCTATTTGCCAAGAGATAAATGACACTAGGATGAAGCAGGCTTAAGGGAAAGATGAGTTCAGTTTTGATTGTGCTGAGTTTAAGGAGCTGCAGGATATCTGGGGTGGGGGAGGACGTTCATATGGACCTTGAGCTTGGAGATGAGGCCACATCTACAGATGGAGACTGGGATGCCAAGAGCACGTGGATGGTTGTTGAGAGCCTGCTAAGGGCGAGTGTGCCCAGTGAAAAGGGAAGAAACTGAGGCCTGAGTCCTGGGGGATGGGTGGAGAGGACTGAGCTGGTTCTGAGCCTTGGGGAAGCTGGTGTTTCTGAGAGCGTGCTCTGGAAGGCTCTGGACACCTTACAGGCGCGCATGGGACACCACAGTCTCTCCCTCTGCCTGGGAGACCCACAGTGTACACTCTGAGGTTAAAGGCTCTGAAAAGTCCAGTCCCTCAGTCAGGAAACCAAATACACTTGCCTTCAGGATACTGGCCACAGCGTCCTGTGCCCATTGTTTTGAGTTGTGGTGGAATCCTCAGGAACGTAGAGGGAATTCGGCCTGGCACTGCGTGCTTCCAAGAAAGCATTCCTGGAGGAGCCAAGAGCAGCAGTGGGGGGCGTCCGAGGCGGTGCACCTGCCCCTAGAGCAAGTCCCAGGGCTCCTCAGGTGTGTGACCTTGAGCACATTACTTCTCTTCCCTGAGCCTCAGTTCCTTCACTGGTGACATGGAGAAAAGGGCCCTGTACGTCTTCTGGCCGATGGTCCCATGGTCCTGCCAGAGGCTCTCTCAGGGCACCACTGTGACTGGCCCAGGACTACACAGACAGAAAACACTGTAGTCCTTCCTACCGCCCGCCCTCGGTGCCCCATATCTACCCAGAGACTTGCTCTAGAGAGTGCCTTTGAGTTAAAATCCCAGTAAACCCACACCCTGAGAATAGCTGCTCAGAGGCCCCCCCCCCCCCCGACACTTGAAAGGTCAAAACTTGACCTCTTCCCCTGCTCCAGGCCTACCGGGGGCTGGAGAGGGAGTGTTCCCCTTTCCGGCCAGGAGATAAAACTTCCTGGGCAGGGCTACGGCTGAAAGGAGGAGGAATTCTGTCGAGTGGGAAGGGGATCTTGGGGTCGGGCTCTGAGCCATGGTTGTGTCTCCTTCCTGGCTGGGCACTGTCCCCTAGCTGGCACCACCCCACAGTGATGAGGGGCATTGCCGGGGCCGGATCCCAGCCCCGTGGAGCTCCTGGGTCTGCACTGGCCTGGTGAGCAGCAGGACACCCAGCAGAACTTTCCTTACTCGGCTTCAAGCTGCAAAGAGGCAGCAAGGAACTTTCAGAATGGAGTCTGTTTCCTGGGCCTTCCGTGACAGTCACCCATACCCAACACACCGACGCATATTTTTAGTCACCTTGCAGAATTTAAAATACACCTCGAAGGCGCCAAGAAACAGCAGCTTGGGGATTAACTCTGCTCTCAGCAGGGAGGGGGTGCCTCGTGCCGCATCACCCGTTGGCTATGCCATGACTCACTGTGGCCAGTGCTTTCATGGGATTCACCTGCTGGTGCACTTGGGGAACTGAGCTCCCAACCCAGGGGGCTGGTATCAGAGCCCTCACTCAGCACCAAGCCTGCAAGTCCACGATGAGGTCTTTTCTGGGCCCGATCTGGGCAACATGGGGGTAATTCTGGTTTCCCAGGCTATGTGTAGTGCCAACATTCTGTCCCCAGCACTTTCTATAGGATTTTCGTTTCAGTCAAAGCCTCAAACAGATGAAAGGGGTAGGTTTGGGGCTGGGGCACAGAACCACAGCACCTCCGAGAGGGGCGACGGCGGTGACCGTGGCCCTGAACACAGAAGGTGACCATGCTCCATCGGAGACAGGACTCGCCCTTCCCCAGGAGGGGTGGTGGTGACCATTCACAGACTTCCATACTGAATGAATTCTGTTCTCCCATCGACCCCCGCCTCTTGGGAGAGACCCTGGGACCTAGGGAGATCTAGGGGTCTGCCCAGGGTCGTGCCTCCTGTCCTCCATTCTGCGCTTTGCCCCCTCCCTAGCGCGCAGCTGGCAGGCTGATGCTTGGGGAGGCCCCTTAGGCATGCCCTGCGTCTGGTGGGCCCGTCTGGTGGAGCCCGGCTCGCCCTGCCAGGGACCGCCTCTCTGTAGGGGCGGGGGTAGGGTCTCGGCGCGCGCACAGGCACGGGACCAGGGAGCGGTCAGGAGCTGGATCTGGGTGTCCCTGAGGAGGTGGGCAACACAGCCCTCTGCGCCTGGCGGAGGCCGGGGGCCTGCTCCTCGCTTTCCCCGGACCGATTAAGTCAGGGCGGTGAGTAGCCGCGGGCCGGCGCTCTCTCCGGGACGCCGTGCGCCCCGGCCGGGT
>NC_043716.1:369967-383744 GCF_006229205.1 Suricata suricatta
CAAGGGCCCCGGCGCTCAGCAGCCCAAGCCGGCCAGCTTGGGCCGCGGACGGGGGGCAGCCGCCGCCATCCTCAGCTTGGGCAACGTGCTCAACTACCTGGACAGGTACACTGTAGCAGGTGAGCGAGCGCCCCACCCAGCCCGAGAACCGGGACCCCCCCCGCAGGCCTGGAGGCACCCCGGGGAGCCTCTGGCCCCAGGGCCCCTATTTTCAAGCCTTACGTGGGGTTTCTAAGGGCCCTCCGCTCAGGCACAACTGGGCAAGTGATGCCCCGTGAATCACGGGTCCGATCCGGGGACCGGCCCCCGCCCCTCCGGGCCAGGCGTTGGAGGAGCCCGGATCCCCGGAGCAGCCCGCGCGTCCTCGCCAGCCCTTGACGTCCCATCCGTTGTTCTCCTCTCCGAGAGTCTCCTCTGCGTCTCTCTGTGTTCTCCCCTCCGTGCCCCCTCCCGCCCCGGCCCCTCTCCTTCCCCGGCCCAGGCGCTCCGTCGGGCCGTAGCGGGTCAGTTCCTTCCTTCCTCCGGCGCCTCCACTTGCCTGCGTGCGTGCGGCGAGTGCGCGCGCCCCTTGCGGGTGTGCGCCAGGGGAGACCGGGTGTGTGCGCGCGGGCGGCGCGGATCTGCGTGTGAGCGCGTGGCTGACAAAGGCTCGGGGCTGCGGGGAGCGGAGGGAGGGGCGGGGCGGGTCCGCGGCGCCTGGGGACCCGAGATGCGGTTTGCAGCTGGCCCTGACTGGAGGCCTGAAGACGCCTCCCCCTGCTGTGTGGCGCTGGGGGTCTGGGGCAGGGCGCAGGCCACTGGGGCTGGAGAGGGGTCTGCCTCATCCCGCGCGGACATCTCTGGGAACCAGCCATGGGGATGGGGTGGGGGTCTGTGGAACAGCCAGCTTCTAGTCCCAGATTTGCCCCTTATGTGCTTGGTGTGTGACCTTGGGCCAGTCTCAGCTGGTGTTTAGGTCCCTTTCCCGTTTGTGTGGTGGATGGACTGGGTTCTGCCTGCTCACCCTGCTTCCCCCAGTTCCTGGGGGTCTGTGAGTAGGGCCTTCCTCAGACTGAGCTGCCTGTAGGTGAGAACAGTGTAACCTTGACAGAAAAGCTCTGTGGGCAGGCGGGCACGGGGGGGGGGGGGGCTCCAGCGGGAGGAGAGCAGGGGCTGTGTACGCCGGCATGCCGCCCCAGAACCTGCCTAACCGGGGCTCAGTAAGGTCTGGAACAACTGAAAAGGAAAAAAAAAATAGGTAGCAGAAGGAATTTTGGACAGACTCTAAAGAGAACTTTGTGGCTATGGAGAGAGGTGGCCCTGGTGTAAGCCGTGTGCCACCTGGGTCCCCTTCCCTTCTGCTGCCCTCAGTCTTCCTCTGCTGAAGAGGGTTTTGTGTCAAGTAGAGGGAAGGAACTCGGGTGGGTTCCCCTCCCCCCACTCCCCCACTCCCCCACTCCCCCTCTCCCCCTCTCCCCCTCTCAAACCCCTTGGCTCTCCATTTTCTCTGCTGTGGGGAGTGGGCACCGTTTCCGGTTGGACCGCCCCCAGGAGGCTCTTCCTATGCTCTGGTGAACAGGCGTGCCTGGGAACAGCCAAGTGCACCGGTCCCCCATGCTGTGCTGCTGCGACCTGGGAGCTTAGACACCACTGTAAAGTGGGGGGAGGTCAGAGAACATGGAGGACCTGTAGTCGGTGCAAACTGGACTCTGCACAGGAGACCGAGGCCCCCGGGCACCCCTCGTCCAAGACAGCCTGGAGAGTGCAGACAGGGCTGGCCATGCGTCTACCAGAAAGCCTTGGTCTTGGAGGCTTCCCACACCTCAGCTAGACACTGAATGGTGCTGTCTCTGGCATCGTGACACTTTACAATTTGTTTTTTCCCCAACCGAGGACCACCCCTCCCTGGCGTTCTCAGGGAGCGTGACCCTGCCAGGGACTGAGGGGAGAGGGCGGGATCAGCGAGGTCTGGAGCTTATCTGCCCCCAACCCTACTTGGGTCCCAGAGTCAGAATGGGAGAGTAAGATAGGAAATTTCGAGTGAATTCATAAGGGGGGGATGGAGAGCGGTGGCTCAGAGGGGTGTGGGGCGAGGGAGGCATCCGGAAAGCCCTGTGCAAACACCCGCCTGGGCTCTGCATCCCTCCCGGTCCGGCACCGCCCCACCCCCAACACACACTGTGCACAGATTTCCTCTCCGGATGAGGCTGGCTTCTTCTCCCTCTCTTTATGGCAGGCACCCCCCCGCCCCTGCCCCCAGGTTCAGTTTTTAGGGAGATTTACTGTCTCTATGACAACTACCGTGGCTTAACGTGTTGGAGGAGGATGGCAGGAACGGTCATCCTTGGCCCCAGTCCACCTGTCGCTGGCTGGCCCAGCGGGGATGCGGGAGGGGACTCAGACATGTGATCTCTCGGTCACCTTTGGTGTTCCCCCACCTGACTCCTGAGAACCCCAGCAATGTCACTGGTGCCCTCCGGAGCAGATGGAAGGATGTCCTGTTCTCTTTCTTTAAATCTGTCCAGTGTATTCTTATATTTATGGTACCGACCAGCTCTGACCAAGAGGAATATGATGCCGCGGACACGTGTTAAAGACTTCTAGGAGCCACGTTGAAGTAGAAAGAGACCAGTGAAACGAATGAGTGTTTTACTCGCCCTCACGTAACTACCCCGGTTCCGCAGGTGATTGGTGTAAAAGCTGTTGATGGGTAGTGTGCTTTGTCTTTCACGGTAACTCCTGCAGCCGAGGTGTGTCCTCCGATCACAGCTCCCGTCGGTCGGGACCGGCCACGTCTCAGGCAGCCACAGCCGCGGTGGCTGGGGGCCATTGCAGGGGCCGGTGCAGACCCGAGTTCAGGCTCTTCCGCCCCCGGCTGTGTGACCGGGGTGTCAGCCGAGCCTGCAGCTCCCAGTGTCGGAGTAAATGAGAGCGTTTTCACGAACCCTTAGGGGAGCCACGAAGATGCCGGCCTGCCTCCCCTTTCTCGCCTCAGTGCAAGCTGGGCCCCCACCACTGTATCCTTCCCGCACTGCTTTGTTTTGGTCAGTCCCTTTCTCGTCCCTTTGAGGACCCTTCCGTCCTCCACCAGGCTGGTCTCCATCCTGGGAACCGTAGTCGCTTTGGCCTCAGCCCTAGCATTCCCAGCCAATTAGGGCCTCCCCTCCTCCCCATGAGAACCCCCTGAGGGCACAGGCAGCAGGTGAGGAGGGCCAGGCACCTCCTTCTTCTCACAGATGAAAGGGAAGGAGCCCAGAAGCCCCCCCCCCCCACCTCCCCTCCGTCTCCTTGTGTGGACAGGGACGCTGGAGCGCAGAGAAGACAGGTGCTCGCCCGAGCTCACACGACAGAGAAGAACCCCCAGGACCCTGCTGTCTTTGTGGAGCCGGGGGTGCCTGCCCCCTGTTCCTGGCCAGGGCACAAGCCCTCTGAGCAGATGGATTTCGGCTCAACTTATCAGAGCCTGGTGGGGCTTCCCCTATTCCCATGGCCCTGAGCCCAGTCACGGCTGCCAGCTCAGGAGAAAGGTGAAGGTCTCAGGCACCCTCTCCCCAGCTCTGCTTCCTGGTGCCGGAGCTCCATCGGCCCCTGGGCCCCTACTCTTCCATCTGGAAAATGGGAGCAGAACCAAGGGCGGAGCCAGGCCCAGCAGGGGAGCTGGCACAGGCCCTGTTCATGGTTGGAGAATGTCTGTTGGGGGCTGAGACCCTGCCCCAGCTTCTCTGGGGTACCTGTGCCTTCCTGAGCTCTTCCCCTTTGATCCAGCTGGTGGCACTGGGCGGGGCATTGGCTGATAGGGAGAGGCAGAGCCCTGCCCTGGGGGAGCCCTTTTCTGCCAGAGAAGCCGAGACCAGTATCCACGGCAACTGCTCACTAACAAAACCCAGTAGAGCGTTGCACGGGGAGCGGAGGGGGCGGGCTGGAACACAGTCCTGGGGGTGCCCCACATACCTGAGCTGGCTGCGGCAGGGGGCTGCCAGCCTGGGGCTCTCGCTGAGTGTCCGGAGCTGACAGGCAGAGAGGCAGAGGCCCAGCGCCCGGCACAGGGTCCCCTGGTGGGTGGAGGCCGCGTCAAGCCCCGAGCTCTGTGGCTACCTTGGTGGCTACAGATGGCCACCACCACCCCTGCTCGGCCCCCTCCGATGGCCTCGTCCTGTGGGGTGGCCCTGCCCTGGGCACTGCCACGTCAGCACTGCCTCAGCCCTGCGGGGAGGGCGGGGCACCTGGGGCCACATTCCAGAGCCCTGTCTGGCAGGTCAGCGCCCAGGTGACAGGCAGGCCCTAATGACACACCGCCAGCTGCCCCTCTCCTCAGGTCCCTTCTGGCATGCTGCTGACCCGTCAGAGGAAGTGCCTGGGTCTGGGACCCAGGCCATCGCCAGCCAGCTCATGCCTTGGTTTCCCATTTTGTGAGGGGCGGGAAGGCGGCACAGTACAGCCTGGCCTGAGCTGCTCAGAGAGGAGGGCTCCCGTCCTGTCCCCAGACAGGAAGAGGCTTTTGTTTCTGCCTGGGTGTGGGGGCCTGAAGTCCTGAGGTCACAAGGTGGGTGCAGCCAGGGGGACAAAGGGGACCCTGGCTTGATCCTCAGGCTCCTGGGGCACAGCTCTCCCTGGGCTCCCAGTGTCTCCCAGGCTGAGTTTCCTGTTCGTGGCTGGGCCACATTTGCTGTGTCACCTAAGGCAGATCCCGACCCTCTCTGAGCCCTGGATGCACAACTGATGATTTTGCTCCTCCTTTTCTGTGGTCAGGGTCTTGCTTCCAAGGGTGGTGTGGGGCACAAGGTCTCAGGAACTCTTGTCTGCTGTCGCTTCCCCAGCTCTGCCTGCACCCCCCTGCCCCAGGACAACCAGGGCTGTTCCCCTCTTGCTGCATGCGGCCAGCCTCAGTTTCCCCTAGTGGGTCTCAGTGGTGCCTCTTTCCAAGAGGTCTCCCCCAGCTTCGTGGGCCAGGTCTACAGCACACTGCCCCTGGGTAGGATGGCCGTCTCCTTCTAGTTTCGAGGGGCTGAGCCTTGTCCTCCCTGGGGTCTCAGTGTGTGTAGGTGGCTGGCCCCAGCATGGCCTTGTTGAGCCACTGAGTGGTAGGGTTGGTCGACCCAGGCCTGCCTGACCCCAGCCCATCCTTCCGGGGGGGAAGAGGCACTGGGAGGCTGAGACGACCCTGAGAAGGACCAGGCCCGACGCAGGGCGGGGGCCTCACCCCTGGTGGCCCACGCTGCCCTTTGGTCCTGACCACAGCACACAGTTTGCTGTGGGCCTCGCGTCCCTGGGAGGGACATGGCAGAGTGGTCAGGATGGTCCCTGTGTGCCCAGCTGTCAGCCCTGACGGAGGGGTCCCCTTGCCCCTGCAGTGGGTGGGGCGGCTTCTGCATGTTCCAGAGGACCCTGAGGTGACCTTGCCGGGTCTGGTCTGCAGGCAGAGGGCACTCGGAGTGCACAGCGGGTCCAGGTCACGCTGGGAGGCGGTGCCCAGCGGATGCTGGCCTGCTTCAGGCCTGGCTCAGTCCTGGTGGCTGGGTGGCTGGTGAGAGGGACTGGGGACGTGTGTGTGGGTGAAGGGCAGAGGCATGGGCGCTGGAGCAAGATGTGAGCAGGGGTGACGTGCTGGCCCAAGTGCGGAGGCTGGGAGGGCTTCCTGGGGGCAGCACCCTGTGGGCTGGAAGCCCCGTGAGGTCTTCATGGCCCAGCACCGGCGAGTGTGGTTTGGTCACACATGGTCCAGGAGACGAGGAGGACGATCCGGCTGTGTAGACTGTGAAGGCTGGCATCTCAGGGTGGTGTCACTTGGTCACTCACCGTTCCTAGGTTCCTGGGTTCAAATCCATGCAAGGGCAGTTGGTGTAAACGTTGAAAGGAGGCTGGTTACAGCCTCTTTTCTGCGGTTTGTTGGGTGAAGTGGGGAACACAGGCCAGTCTGGGGGCTTGGAGGCCAGCTCCTGCCTGGTTTGTGGCCTCTATCCAGTGTTACTTTCTGACTCTCCGTCTGCCACTGAGTGTTAGGAGCAAGGCCTTGGCCCCTGTGGCACGCAGGGGACAGCTGAGCATCCGTGGGCTTTGGCCCTGAGGTCTTATCTCTTACCTATGCCCTGGCCTCATCCTGGGTCTGCAGGCCATGATAAGGGTGGCCCCCGTGGTCTTGGGAGTCCCTGAGCCAGGACAGGGCCGGGCTGGGGTGGGGCGGGGGCTGCGCTGGGGAAGGAGCGGCTATGAAGAGTCCCCAAATTACTAAGGCCGAGTCTGGTTCCAGGAAAGCTGGCCCCAAATGATAGACTAGAACCACAGGACAGAGGCCAGGCTGCCTGTCCCCGCCCACTCTGGGCACGGAGACTTGGTGGGAGGAGGGAGGGCTCTGAGCCCGGGGTGGGGGTGGGGGTCCTCTCTAGGACCTGGCAGAGGGAGGGCTGTCTTGGGCCCCAGCTGCAGTGCTCTTCAAGGCCCAGGCCTCGGATCCAGGCCCTCTAGGGAGAAGGGAGCCTCTGCGGAGCTGAGGCTCAGGCACCGGGGCTTCACCTGGACGAGTCCCGTAGAGACAGCACTGAGCTGCTCGGACTCAACGACGCAGGTTGGTCAGGCGGCGTGGGGGCAGGAGGGTCAGTGTGGGCGCAACAAATGTGATTGGGATTTGGGGGGTGGGGCGTGTGGGGACCCCGCGGCTCTCAGATGGGCAGCCTGAGGCTCAGAGCGGGGACACATGCTCCTGGAGGTCACCCGCTTGTCCCTGGGGGGCGGGGCAGGTAGAGGTGAGTGTGCTCGAGAGCCAGTCCTGGCTCAGGGACCACCCTGGCTGGTCCCCTTCGGCTGGGGGGCGGTGGCTTCCAGACCCAGGGCAGCAGAGCCAGGCCCTCGGGCTCCTGTAATTACCGGGTGGGAGCTGCGGTGAGTGTGGGAGAAGGGTGATTCTTCCAGAGTGAGCCAGCGCCGAGGCCTCCCTGGGCCCCAGTCCTCTGCGAGGCGCCAGCCAGTGGTGGGCCTGGCCCGTCCCTTCAGGGCCCTAGGCCCTGTCTCTGCAGGCATCTGCCCCATTTTACAGAAAAGAACACTGAGGTACTGGTCACGGCTGGGGCTCCTACCCTCTGGTCACATTTGTAACATTTATGGACCACCTACTATGTGCCAGGCAGTGCCCCAAGCACTTCACAAGGATGAACCCACCCAGACCTCAGGACAACCGCATGAATTAGAGCCCTTACAGAGGAAGACACAGATACCTAGAGGTCAAGTAGCTTGCCTGAGGTCACACAGCAGGGTGGGCGGAGCTGAACCCAGATGGTCTGGTATTGGAGGCTGTGCTCTTGGGAATTCAGCTAAGTCATCTGCTCTGAAAAAGGGTGAATGTGGGGTGACAATGCCTGTGTTTGAGGGAGGGAGTGTGAGCACCAGGTGCCCCGGCCTGGCTGACAAGGCGGAAGAGACCTCAGGGTCATGTCATCCCCGCCTGGCATCTGAGGCCGGGCTGGGGGCTCCTAAGGTCACTGTGAGGTTCTTCTTCTGCCCCGGCCTCTGCGAGGCCTGCACGACCCCAGCGGGTGAGCATCTGGACCTGGCTTCTCTGGGATTTGCCAAAGGCCCGGCCATGACAGGCCGGCACCCGGAATGCCCGCGATCAGCCAGCTCTCGGGCTTACGGGCACCTCTTCAACCAGAGCTGCAGAGGAGACAGTTAAGGGCACACCCTGGGGTCTGAGCCCTGGACACGGTAGACCTCGATGGTATAGACAGACACCCTAGGGAGAGGGCCTGGCTAGAGTCCAGGCTGGGAGGCCTGCAGGCTGTGATGTAGACACCGTGGGGGCCTGGGACTGGCCAGGCCAGCGGTTCCGGTCACCCAGGCAACATGTTAGTGACTGTTGGGTCTTCCCGAGACCAGGAGGTTGTGCCGACCTGGGTCACGTAGGCCTCCGGTGCCAGGAGAAGGCTGGGCTTCATTCGGGCGGCAGGGACCCGCAGAGCAGGTCTGCAGTCCTACTCGGTGAGCCAACCTAGGCAGCAGCGTGGGAACTGTGTCTGGCAAGCGGCAAGCCCTCGACGGTGACCATCCCCGTGTTGTTCTCGGCGGTGTTAGGGCACAGGGGCCTGGCTGGCTCTGAGTTCTAGCTGGAGTTGATAGCTTCGGGGCCCCGGCTCCATTCCCTGGGCTCAAAGAGGGGCTGTGGTTTCTGGAGCCGCCACCCAGGACCAGGAGGAAATGGAGCAATGCCCATGAGGCCAGGCTGTGGGAGGGATGCTGGTGCCCCAGGAGGGGCTGGGGGAGGCGAGGGGCGTCTGGCCTGGGGAGGGCCACGCTGCGGCTCGGGGACCGGGGAGGACATGGTGGAGAAGTGGATGGGGGTCTGGGTGGCTGGGACCCTGCGGGGGGAGAGAATCTGAGGGCCTGGCAGAGGGGCCACAGAAGGGCACGTGTCTGTGAGGCCCAAGCCGGTGTGCCCCAGGGTGGGCTCCTGGGGCGGCAGGAGGGACAACTGGCCTTGGGCAAGAGACGAGACCCTAGGGGCTTGAGAGAGGGGTGTAACTGGGGGTTAGAGCGTTTGGATTGCTCCAGGGAGGAGGACCCCACAGGCGGAGGATGGTCCTGGCTGGGGGTCCCAAGAGGATGGACCCAGAGCTGTGGCCGTGGGGCGGCTGGGGTTGCACGTGGGGCTGAGGGAGGGGCTTAGCCTCAGCTGTGGGAGGCTGCTCCCGGGCAGGAGGCCCGTCCTGTGACCCACCAAACCTCAGCCTCCAGAAAAGAGGCTAAAAATAAGGCCGTGGTGGGAAGAAGGGAGGGGCTGGTGGGCCTGGGCCAGGCGGGAGCCCAAAGGAACGTCCAGGCCGGCCGGCTGCTGTGACACACGCTTCCCAGGCCAGTAGCCAGGGGCTCTTACCCGCCTGTGGCCACAGCCCCTTCCAGGCTGGAGAAGGGAAACATCCCCCAGGTCCCAGGCTGCAGACCCAAGGCTGGGCCCCAGGGTGCTGGGGTGAGGGCATCCTGAGCATCCCGTGTCTTGGGGTCTGGCCTGGACACCCATCTGATCTGGATGTGCAAAGTGTTCTTCCCTCTCACCAGCGGCTCTGTGCGGAGGTCAGGGAGGCTTCCTGGAGGTGGAGGCGAACACTGGGCCCCGAGTGCCGGAGGAGGCTGGTGCCTTGGGGAGGACGCAGGGGTGTTGTGTCCATGCTGGGGACACCTGCTGGCCTCATGGGGACCGCTCAGATACACCTTCCTCCCCGGAAGTGAGCTGTGGACAGTGAGGGGCGGGGGGGGGGCTCACTCTCATCCCCCCCCCCCCACCCCGGTCCATCACCTAACATGTGACCGTCTCTGTTCCGGGTTCTGGAGATGACCTGCCCCAAGGGGGCTCCGCTGTGGTGGGGGACGGGGTGTCCCCGCGCCCATCTGTCTCTGTCCACAAACAGCTGCCGTGGGCTGGCTGTGTGCGGGACCCAGGCCGGGGTGACGTGGCTGAACACGTTTTGGTTTTTGTCTATAGGCCCGGTTTAAATCTCACTCGGGTCCTTGCCTGCTGGAGGGCACGTTGTTTCACTTCTCTGGGCCTCGGTTTCCTCATATGTAAAATGGGGAGGAAAGCTCAGGACGCGGCAGGTGTGGGAGTAGCACCTGCAGAGCCTCACGTGCAGCCACCGTGGACTCGGGAGCTCACACCCGTGTCCCTACATGTCTCCCTGGAGAACTCACCACTCCTCGTGTGACAGGGCAGTGTGGGGACACCCGCCTTCTTGGGCGTGGCAGGATGGGGGAAATGGAGGAAGACTTCCCAGAAGGAGAGGCCCTGAACTAGTGCTGAAGGGATGGCAGGACTCAGCCCAGCCAACAGGGGAGGGGACGTGTGGGCAGTCGGGGGCCGGAGCAGGGGCGGGGGTGTCCTGAGAACCGAGCCTGAGCCTGTTGCTGTGGCCTGATGGAGGCCAGGCTGCGTCTCCGAGGCACTGGTGAGCCACGGGAGGTGCTGACTGTGGGGGAGAGGGAGGCCCCGGCGGCCCCGGCCCAGAAATGGGTGCATGGGCTGCGGGGCTGGGAGGTGACTAGGTGGTACCCCAAGGTTGGGCCCAACCCTGCCACCTGCAGACGCCCTGCCTGCTGGCCCACGACAGGCCCCTGGCTTCCGCGTTCGGGGCCCCACCACAGCCCGCCTTAGTCATTAAGTCATTAACTGAGCCTCACACAGCCTCTTCATTATGGGTAATTAGGGGAATCCAGTTGGCACCCATGAGGAGGCGGCCGGTGTCTCTAGCTGTCGGGCTGCATCTCAGAGGACAGCTCAGCATCCCCGCCCTGGGGCTGGCGGGGGCAGCCTCCCGGCAGGACCCTCCTCTGGGACCTGGGACACAGGGCCTAACCTTTCCCGCTCAGCTCCCCAATCTGCCCAGTTCCTGCTCAGTGACCTGCACCGTCCCCCTGATCCAGATGAGCTCTGGGAGAGCCCGCAAGTGGGCCCCCTCCTCCGTCTGCTGCCTGGGGGGCTCCTGGGGTGGCCGCCCTGTCTCCTCCTGGCTCCCTACTGCTTCTCCGTACAGATGTGTGGTGGCCCCTGGCTGTGGCCCGGCCCCCCGCTGTCCTCAGAGATAAGCAGAGGTGGGGGCTGAGCACGGGGAGAGGTGAGGAGGGTCCTGGAGGTTGCCAGCCTCCATGCAGCCGTGGCTCTGTCTGTCCATGGTGGTGTTGGCTGTTCTGTTGACATGCAAAGTCCTGATGGGAGAGCAGAGGTGGCCGGGACCCGGGAGAAGGGCAGCCATGGCCTCTGAGGGCGTCCTTCCCCCTGCATCGCAGCTCTGGCATCAGAAAAGCAGGGATCCTGTTTACAGTCCCGGGGACTGCTGAGTGAGCGCATGCACGTGTCTGTCTGCACCTCGGGGCCCCTGCATTGGCCCAGTGAGCGGGTGGGGTCCCATGTCCCCAGAGTGAGCACCCCATGTCCCCAGAGTGAGCACCCCAGGCCCCAGTGGCCTGGCCAGACTGGGTGAGGTGGCCTGTCGATGGGGCTGGGCTGGGCTTAGACTTGGGGTGTTTGAGGTGGGGTGGGGGTTGGGGGCACCGGGCACCACAGGTAAGCGCTGTCTGTCTTCCCTCCCAGGCGTCCTTCTGGACATCCAGCAGCAGTTTGCAGTCAAGGACCGAGGAGCCGGCTTGCTGCAGTCAGGTGAGGCCCGCACCCCCTGCCCGGCCCCCCCACGTCTGCTGAGTCTCCCTGCGGGGTCGCCTCCCTGCTCCTGACCCGCTGCAAGGAGCGCGTGCCTTGTGTCCAGACCTGGCGGTTGGAGTCCAGAACACCTTGCTCCCCAAGTGCTGCTCTCCCGTGACACAGACAAGCGGCGCCCGGGGGAGGGGTGGCCACAGGACCGAGGCCTTAGAGGGGACCCTTCTTTTGGGGGTTGGGGCCTCCTCAGGACCCGGTGGCCCAGGGTCTGCCCTGCGACTGGTGAAGGGAGTTCCGTAGGTTTTGCGCGGGACAGTGACCCGGTCTCCATAGCACGTGCCCCCATGTCTCCCCTCGCCAAGGCCTGGGAACATGCTCTGAGATGTCAGACAAGAGATCCCCACGGCCAGTCCTGGAACCACTTCCAAAGTCAGGGCAGCGCCTGGGTCCTGGGGTTCTCTGCCGCGTGGGGGTGGGGCGGGGGGCCGGTCACTGCAGGGCCTGTGCCTCCACGGGCCCTCCCTACCGCTACCTGGCCCCACACCTGCTGTGTGGGCTGAGGGCCCCGGGTTGTTGGCCCTGGTGCCTTCTGGCCCCAGCGTGCTTGCAAGGCCCGCTCAGATAGGTGGGAGGAAGTCTGGGGCCTGCATTCCAGCCCGTGAGCCCCTTCCCCTGCCTGGGCTCTCCTGGGAGGGAGGGGTGGAGTGAGCTGGCTCTGTCCCGGAACTGGCCCGACCTGCCTAGGTGGCATTCCAGAACATGCTGTGCCAGCCTCCACGGCCTCCGAGAGCCACTCAGCCAGGCCCTGTGGCCTGCAGTCCTTTCCCAGGCCGGGCCTCTGGGGCTCAGACAGGATGTGACCACTTCAGGGCTCAGCCCCAACACACAGCTGAGTGAACTGGGGCGGGGGCAAGGCTGTGTGGCCCCGGCACCCTAAGGGGGGCCAGCCCCTGCCTCTGCCCACATCTCTCCGCCCAGGACAGAAGCCCAAACCTGTCCCCTGGCCCTCTCGCCCAAACCCCCACCCCAGCCAGGCGGCCCGCCCAGGGACAGGTGGCTTCTGGGTCTGAGCTCACAGTGACCGCCACTCACAGCCTGGAAGAGGGAGTTTCAGCCACACGTGGGGAGTGGGGAGAGGGCAGGCGAGAGCCCAACTCCCCAGGCCCCTCCCTCTGTGGCCCTGCTGGGCTGGCTCCCCGAGTGTCCTCACCCGCTGGCCACCTGAGCCGAGGAGCCAGGCCAGCTAGGGCAGGATGTGACTCAGTGGGCAACCAGGAAAATCACCTAATTGGCCTGGGCCCCAGGCACCTGTCTCTTCCCCAAGCCCCTGATAAGGTCGGAGCCAGGTGGAGGGCGCCAGCCAGGTGCTGGTGTTTGCCCAGATCAAAGGGCCAGGCCTGAGAGCCACGTTGTCTGCTTATTAGCGGGCACCCGGGGCTGCTGGGCCCGAGGCTGGGGCGAGGGGTGGCTGAGGGTCAGGCCCGGGCCTGCCCCTGCCGTTTCCCCTTGGGACCAGGCTGTGAGAGCGGGCTTGGGAAGAGCCTGCCTTTGGCAATCCCCTGGCAGATGGCTGCCAGCTCCGAGCGGCCCCCGGGTACCCCCCAGCTCTGAGCAGCCCCCGAGTCCCCCCCAGCTCCTAGCGGTCCCCCGAGCCGTCCCCCAGCTCTGAGCAGCCCGAGTCTTCCCAGCTCTGAGCACCCTCCTGAGTCCCCCCCAGCTCTGAACACCCCCCAAGTCCTCCCAGCTCTGAGCAGCTCCCAAGCTGTCCCCCAGCTCTGAGCGGCCCCCCTGAGTTCCCCCAGCTCCGAGCAGCCCCCGAGTCCCCACAGAAGCCCACACAAGAGCTCTAGCTCTGGTCTTGGTGTCTTGGGGCCCTGGGCATCTCCGTGGCCCGCAGGGAGAGGGGCCGCTGCTGCTGGGCTCTGCCAAGGGCTCAGCCCCTGTGTTCGGGTAGATTCCTCCCATCGTTGGGAGAAGAAAACATATCCAGTCACCACCCAGGCGTGGGGGGTGGTGCGTGGAGCTTTGGGGGGAGGCAGCGAGGGCTTACCCGGCTCTGCCTGGCGGCAGGTGGGTCAGACTCCCCCGAGGAGGGGACATTTGAGTGGGGCTTTGAAGGATGCGTTAGAGTTTGCTCAGGGTCAGATGGAGTAGATGTGAGAAGCCCCCGCCCCTGGCGGGGTGGAGTGCGCCAGAACACTTCAGTGACAGAGCTGAGCTCTGAGGCTGAAGCAGGCAGGGGATTCCCGGCCCAGAAGAGGAGAGCTGAGCTGAAGAGCAGGGGAGGGAGCTGGCAATAAAGCCAAGTGGTGCAGGGTGCCTGGGGACCCACGTCTGTCACAGGCGCTCGTGACAGTATTTTTAGTGTAAACGTTTTTATGATGAAAAATTTTAAATGTACATAAAGAGTAGAGAGACCAGCACAATGATGCTCACGTGGGTCTCACCCAGATTCACCAGGAACCGGCCACTCTGGCCCAGCATCCATGCTCGGGGGGCTTCTTGGAGGAGTGGCCGTGCGGGCTTGGGGTCCAGCATCGCGGATTTTAGCTGTGCCCACAGGCCGCTGGGCGGTTTCTCTGTCTGTGAGATCTCCGTGCGACCTGGGCTGTGCAGAGAGCCTGCTCCGTGCGGCCCTGGTGGTGTGCAGAGAGCCTGCTCTGTGCG